>NC_048235.1:3907781-3951602 GCF_002007445.2 Ailuropoda melanoleuca | reverse complement strand
TGCCCCTCTCCTGTGTCAAACAAATAAGTAAAATCTTACATAAAAATAGTACTGGACAGGTACAATGAGCTATGTCCCCTCAAAATTCATATGTTGAAGTTCAACCTCCCCATACAACTGTTTCTGGCCTATAGGAAGGTTACTATTTAAGATTAAATGGGGTTATAAGGGTGAGGCCCTAATCTGATAGGACTGAGGTCCTTATAAGAAGAGACCTTGGAGATCTCTCTCTCTCTCTTTCTCTCTGCCTGCAGGGGGAAGAGGCAGTGTGAGGACACAGTGAGAGACAGTCACCTACAAGCCAGGAAACCGATCTCACCGGAAACCAAATCTGCTGGTACCTTGTTCTGGGACTTCATCCGCCAGAGCTGTGAGAAAATAAACTTCTGTCGTGGAGTACCTGTCCGGAATTTCACTCTGGCCACCCACACAGACTAGCTCGGCAGGTTACCTAACCAATGCCTTTCCCTTACACAACATCCGTGAGAGATTCAAAGCAGGAGTTTTTTAAAATACTTGGGATCCCCAAAACATAATACTGTGATTATTCCAATAACAGTCTACCAGCAGAGCTGCAAGTGTCCTTTGTAATGACGGGTTTATATCTACAGTAACATTATCATACAGAAGTAGGTGGTCCAAAACATCTTGGAGATGCACCTTCACACGGAAATCCATCAAAAAGCCTCTAGATGGATTCTTACTTCTGAGGAGAGGAATGGCTTTGTAGTGGAGAGTCAGGGCACATGTTCACTTGTCATTCCATGTGTAAAATCATTTTTACCATCAGTGTATATTCATGTATTGAGGGGGAATAAAAAGATATATTGGTAGCTGTGCTGGAGAAAAGCAATGATATACGTGGAGAGTGTATTATGAAGATTGTAGAAATAAGCCAGATCAAAACCGTGATGGTTTTCCTCACTCCTGTCCCCAATCTGTTCTTACCGCTGCAGCCAGAGTGGTTTCATAAAAACACAAATAAGATCACGTCATTTAGACATGTCCTCAGGGAACGTGTAAAATCCTTCATGTACCCTGTAGGGCACAGCACGATTTTCCCCGCACCTTCTTTCCAGCCTCTGCTTCTGGTTCTCCCCTTTCCTGAGCTTCTCCGAAACGCCCGCCTCTTACCAGCTCACAGCTTTCTTATCCACGGCTTCCACGGCCAGAACCATCCCATCTGTTCCGCTACACGACTTCCACGCACCTTTAAATGTCAACTTAGACGCTGCTTCCCCTGGAAAGTTTCCCTAGGGCGCTCCCCCCACCCACCTCCCAATCCAATGCTGTGTCCAGGCTCCGGGCTATGTCTCCTCGCGGCACCCCTCCCCCAGACTGCTCCTTCAGAGAACTTGCTCAGTTTGCAGTGAAGTTCTGCATTACGTCATAGTCCCCGTCACGCCGGCCTCTCTTGCTCACTGCAGATCCCCCAGCATGTCATAGAGGCTTAAGGAACATGTGTGGAATGAACAAACAGGTGAATGAGGGAAAGACGACACAAAGCAGCTTGGAACAAAGCCCTGGAGGCCTCCAGCGTTTAGGAGTGAGGTAGAGAACGAGCAGCCGGCAAAGGGCACGGGGAGGGGGTGACCCAGTAGCCAGCAAGCAGCCAGAAGAGGACTGCTGCCCAGGAAGGTGAGAGGAGGAGCCCTTTCATCCACAGAGGGCAGTCTACAATGTGGACTGTGGAAGGGTCAGCCAAGACAGGGACGGAATGTCTATTTTAAATTGGTGACAGAGAGATCCCTGGGGACTCTACTGAAAGCAGTTTCAGGGAATGGGAGGTGTAGAAGGCAAATTTCGGGGTTAGATCCCCTTATTTTGATAGGGAGGTAAATGAGAACGAATTTAAGCCTGGGCTTAGCTTCAGACCTCAGCCCTACCATTCACTAAGCACGGGCTTCACCGATGTCCTTGATCTCCGTGCTACTCAGCTATGACACAGAAATAGTAATGACGCCCACCTGCTGGGGTGTTGAAGAATCAGAAATAACAAACACCCGAGATCTGGCTCAAGGAGATCCTCGAGAAACGGTACCAGTTGTTATAATCTCTTTCAGCTTCTGCATTGAAATTCACTCTTCTGTGAAAATAGATCTAACTTAGTACAGGCTGAGGTGTTTTTAAAAAGTTAATAAAATGTAGCTACATTTTAATCAGGTCATGTCACTGTGAGCTCAGTTGCTTATCTGCTAGGAAGAATGGCAGAAAAAATCACATGGGCAGTAGGTGTGTGTGTTTTAGGGATGCACACCTAGTTGATATTTATAGAGCAAATACAGAAAATTCTAGCCATATTAGTATGTGTAACTCATAAGATATTCTTAGAATCATGTCAGTATAAATTAAATACACACACAAAAAAATCTTTGGTGAAATTATAGCACTGAAACAAAAAACAATGTACAAAGAAATTCTGATTCCAGGCCAAAATACTTGGACTGGATTGGCACATTGCCATAACTGCATTCTCTCCTTGGTGCTTTTATGGAAGTCATCAGTGGGTAAACTTTTAAATTTCTTCTTTGATGAGTTGAACTAAGTGATGTGCATAATACGGTTTCTGAAAGAAACGTTTACATTAGACTATGGCTATATCTTTTGCTCAGTAGCAAAATTCGACAAGTATATTCAGTTCATATTAGAACATTTTTATATTTTACAATAAGTTTCCCCCCAAGTTTTACATATATGGCAACATATGTGGGGTAAGAGTCAGTAGGATAGCAGGAGACGGAATTGAAAAGAAACAATGTGAGAGGCAATTGGCCCCAGCAATCAACTTAAAGATTGATACCCTCATTTATTCTGTAAATACTTTCGGTGCACCTAATATATACCCATCAGCTTCTGGGTATTACAGTAATACATTAGTTAGCAAAACAAATAATAATTTTTATCCTCACGGAACTTATATTTTAGCTGAAGGGAGACATAACCAAAATAAATAAGAAAAACAGAATATGTTAGATGGTGATAAACCCTATGGTAAACAAAAATAAGAAATGTTTACAGTGAAAGATGGGAGGTAGGTCTGCAATTTTAAAAAGGCAGCAAGGGCAGGCCTCCCTGGGAAGGTGACACTTGAACACAAACTTGAAAGAGATGCAGAAATTAACCCTGAAGGAAAGATGGGTGTTGAGCACAGGAGGGACGGTAGCAAGAAGAAGAGTCGTAGGTCATGCAAACAGAGCTTCGAAGTCCCTAAGATGGGAGCAAAGGTGGAGGTGCTCGAGAATCCCCAGGAGGCAGACAGCTGGAGCGGTGAAGGGGGCAGATTGTGGAAGAACAGGGCAGAAGGGAAACGAAGCCTTTTCTTCGAGCAAAGCGGAGAATCACTGTGGACTTGGAACAGAGAGGTGGCAAGATTCGGCGTAGGTTTCATGGGATTCTTCTCTGTTATTTTGAGAATAGGGAGCAAGATGTACGGGTGGAAGCTGGAAATCAGACATCATGAGATTTTGCAGCTCTTCTTGCCAGAAGGACAGTGGCTCGGGCCATGGTGGGAGCACGGAATAGAACATCGGTTCAGATTTCAGTAAGAATAGGAATAAATGCTTACTTATTGAGTATTTACTGTGTGCCAGGAATTCCGGCAAGCGCCTTGCATACATTATCTCATTTAGCTTCTCAGTGAACTCACAGGATAAGCACTGTCCTCACCTTTAAACAGCTGATGAAGCTGGAGCCGAAGAGGTCGGGTGATCTAAGACTGCGTGCTCCAGCCGGGGTTTGATCGAATCTGTGTGACCCCAAAACTTGTGCCTATGGTATCCTGAATTCCATGAAATTAAAGGAAATGTGTAGATCGTACTGAGAAATGTAACAGTGTTGCTAACGCAAGAACTCAGGAATGAACGTCTCAATGTAATTTTGTTAAATTATCCTGTCTGTATGTGTAAGAACTAGGTTTTTTGGAATTTTTGAAGACTATAGCCCTTGTGACAGGTAAAACACATCACTGTTCTTCTCTAAAATGCTTTCTGTGTGCATTTCTTACTATGTTGGGTTAGGGACTATGGTCCTATCCCCCTAAATACACTCCCCCAAAGAGGTTCACTTTCTTTCTTTCTTTCTTTCTCTTTCTTTCTTTCTTTCTTTCTTTCTTTCTTTCTTTCTTTCTTTCTTTCTCTTCCTTCCTTCCTTTCTTTCTTTCTTTCTTTCTTTCTTTCTTTCTTTCTTTCTTCTTTCTTTCTTTTTTTAGATTTTCTTTATTTATTTGACAAAGAGAGAGCACAAGCAGGCAGAACGGCAGGCAGAGGGAGAGGAGAAGCAGGCTCACCGCTGAGCAGGGAACCCGACACGGAACTTGATCCCAGGACCCCGGGATCATGACCTGAGTCAAAGGCAGACGCCCAACCAACTGAGCCACCCAGGTGCCCCAAGAAGTTCATTTCCTAATTCCAGAAGCATGAATGTGTGACCTCACATGGCAAAAAAGCTTTTGCGGATGTGATTAAGTCAGGGATCCTGAGATGAAGAGACTATGCTGGGTTATCAAAGGGGGAAGTAATTCCAAAGGCCTTTACAGGAGGGAGGCAGCAGGGTCAGAGTCAGAGGACAGGTTGGCGTGACATGTGGCGCCTGGGCCAAGGAAGGCAGGGGACCTCCAGAAGCCGGAGAAGGCAAGGGACAGATTCACCCCTAGCACCTCCAGGAGGCACGAAGCTCTCCTGATACCTTGATTTCAGATGTCTGCTCTTCAGAAGTGTCAGACAATTAATGTGTGTTTTACTAAGCCACTTAATCTCTGATAATTTGTTATAGTAGCAATAGGAAACTAAAAGACATAAAAACAGACTAATAAATTCAAGCTAGCAGAGCAAACCCTTCAGTATGGTATATAATGGTATGTTTGTATATCACATAATTATTAAATAGTATAAATAATTATTAAAACCATAATTTAATGATTATAACATATAATTATTGTATAATACAACAAAATGATTATATGATTATTATAATTATATAATATGTATATATACCTATATGTGTATGTATTCAGAAATGGAGGCGTGCCACTCTTCCTGCTTTATATTCACAGCCCTGGGAGTAAAGGACGGGAGCCCTCCATTCATGAACCCTTATTTTAAACATCCATCCAAATGTCACTTCAAATGATAAGCTCAGAATAACAAAGATGAATAAAACCACAGTTCAAACAGCTAAAGCGTAGTTTTCAAACGGTAAAATCATGGAAGCACACAATTTGAGCACGTCAGAGATTTTACTCAATTTATTGATTAAAATCAATTTATTGATTATTAGTGAGATATTAAGACCAATTCAAAGACCATTTGAGGAGCTTTGTATTTTTTATGGACAATTTAATAGAGGAATGTTAGCATAAGATTATGACACAGAACTGGGAGTGATATTGGGTACAGTACAGAATTGGTTAATGTCCTTCAGGGCAACAAACTTTAACATTTTGTGGGTTACCTTTTCCACTGGACAGAAATTATTTTTATCTGTGTCAGAAAAAAAATCTGTAAGTTAGCATACATGTTAATTTATGGAGCCTGGCAAATTTAATCATTGCGAACAGTTAAATACTGTGTGCCTTCCCTCCTGTATGAGAGGAAAGGAGGTGCCACTCACCTTTTTGCTTTATATCCCAGTTTTGAATAATTTTTTTTAAAGATTTATTTATTTGTTTTGGGGGAGAGAGAGAGAAAGAGGAGGGAGGAGGGGCAGAAGGAGGGAGAGAGAGTCCCAAGCCAGCTCTGCGCTAAGCCCAGAGCCCTACCCGGGGCTCGATCTCATGACCTTGAGCTGAAACCAAGAGTGGGTCGCTTAACCGACTGAGTAACCCAGGCGCCTCTTGGATAATTTATTTTAACTCTGTCGTCAGTCTAGTGACTTCCAGATTCTAATCCAGAGGGAAATGTAGAGAAAAAGTAATCATAGTCCAACCCAGCAAGTGAGCAGAGAAACGTGTCACCCCACTGTTGTCAGACATGTTCAGGGATAGAAGTGCCGTTATTCTCTGGAAATACTGAAATAACAGTCAAGAGGCATTTTGAGCAAACAGAATGCTAGATGAAACCCATCCCACTATTGTTGTTATTTGTTGTAGAAAGAAGATAGCAAAATAATAAAAGTAGAAAATTGTGGCTAAGAATCCAAAAGAATGAGGAAGCTGATCAAAATAAAGCCACTATTCTTGGCAAGTAGTATAACTTCACAAATCTAGCTTGACATCCCGTAGAAGTGATGATCCATCACATTTAAAAAACTTTTCCAGAAATGTCACTTGTTATGCTACCAGAAAATGTGTATTTCAACAAAGCATTAAAATAAAACCTTTTCTTCATAAAGCCTATCCAGCTAAGAATTTCTAAAAACTCACTAAGGGACTAGTATTAAGACAATCAATACAGTGATGGGTTTTGCATGTATCAGTAATTTGTAAAATAATTGAAGGTGGACAAGTGAATCATAGACTAGGAGTCACTCTGTGATGTCATTCTATGAAAAAGACATACCTTTCATCATTATGATGCGGCCGTCTTTAGGCAAAAGGTGTCTGATGTTGCTAACATAATTCAGTAACTTCTAAAAAGAGTTGGAAAGTTACTATGAATGTTTAAAGGAAATACTGAGTATATATTTCTAATTAGGAAGAGTTTTGGGGTTCTGACATTTTGGTGACCATTTATAAAACTTGTATCACTAACAAAACACAAGTGTGACTTCATAATTGTCTTGGAAACAAAACGCAAACAGGGACGAGGACCTATGTGCTGCGCTTGCCCAGGGTTGCCAAGACCAAGTCTGAGAAGGAAAAAGAGCCTGAGTTCTGGTTTTCACGACTAGATGGTGCTGCTCAGCTTTGAAAATTTTAAGCTCTACAAAACCTGGAAAAACCCAAGCAGGAGTTCCTGGGGATTCACTGGGCACCAGCGCCTTTTACCAGTGACGCATGTACTCGACTTTCTTTTGCTTGACAACAGTGTGCATGTCACAATTAAGATGATCATTCTGGAAAAGTGTCTTACAAACATGTCTTTCAATCTCCAGCATTCTGTACAAATACTCCCGTGTCCTATATACAGGTTGCAGATGTATGTATTAGGACATGCACAAAAACTAGTAAAATTAACGGAGGTGAAACAGGAACATATCGAATCACACAAGATTGCTTTAAAATACTACACAAAGGATCTAGGTTCAGTTTAGGAACACTAGAAAATAAAGATAATTAAAATAACGATAAAATTACTTATCATCTTTCACCGCTGCTTTTATAGAAGCAAAGTAGGTTGTTCTTGTGATAACTGGGTGTGTAGGAAACCAGAAAAAAACATCGACGCTGCATGTTTTTAACCTTGTTAGTTCTTTGCATTGTCTGTGGCAGGACCAGTCTTGGTGATTTCCCCCTTACTCTGCCCTGAGTCCTGGATTTCAGGGATCCTGGGATGCACACAGGGTTCACCTTGTGTAGCTCTGAGACTGGCAAGCAGTCCGCTGTCGATGTTGCTCTACCATCTCCCAGGGCCAGGTGGCAGTCGTGGTGTGGCTATCATCCTCTCAGCCTGGGACAGCACCCGCAACAGCGTTTGCTGGAAAGAAAATGTGACAGCCAAGAGCTCCACTTGCAACTTCCAGAAACCAAATGTCTCTGGGAGAAGGTGAGAAGGGTACTGAAACAGGTGTGTTCAGCGACATTCCTGGGGCAGGATCACCGGCAGACTAGTATTCCACGGTTCCAAAGCAGGCTTCAAAGCTCAGCAAGAATAGCTTTCAGTTAAATGATGCATTCTTTTAAGAAGTGTTGTGTCACCAACACTTTAAATGGAACAAAGGATAATTTTGGATTAAAAAAAAGTGGACATTGATATCTATGAGAGAAAAAGTGTTTCAGAAGAGTTGTACTTAAACAGGAAAGTTTTTCAAAAATCTTAATACATTTTGCTTCTATTTTCCTTTATGTACCTATAAAATTACTATATGAAACAAATTGTGGCCAAATTAAGTCTAAATGAGTTATTTCAAGAATCATATATAAATATTCCAAGTGGTAATTGTGTCACGGTTTAGTTGGATTTCTTTCTTTCTTAGTGAAATATAAAACAACGTGCATGTGATGATCTATGACATTTCAGGTTAGATGGAACACAGGTAGCCACGTGAACTGCCTATTCTTACACCGCCGGGAGTATGTGTAGTGGCTAAACGTCATCAGCCTTAGTGTTTAAGACCCAGAAGTGACACTAACTGTGTTAGAGCATCTCTTAACATCTCCAAGGCTCAGTTTTCTTACATAGAAAAGGGGCTAAGACAGTATCTATCCCCCTCGGAGGTACATGCAATCCAGTTATTGTTATTTCGCCCGTGTGATACACAACCAATACATGCTAGCAATCTGTTGGTAATCAGACGTCGTAGTAAATGGCTGGTGGCAGCCATACTTCATTCTAAAGATTTTGAAATCCAGGCACTCCATAACAGACCCATAGCTGTCTTTTTTTTTTTTTTTAAGATTTTTTATTTATTTATTTGACACAGAGAGAGAGAGAGCACAAGCAGGGGGAGCAGCAGAGGGAGAGGGAGAAGTAGGCTCCCCACTGAGCAAGGAGCCCAATGCAGGCCGAACCAGAACCCTAGGATCATGACCTGAGCCGAAGGCAGACGCCCAACAGACTGAGCCACCCGGGTGCTCAAGATTTTATACAAAATTTTATACAAAAATCTTGTATTTCAGAACACCTGGGCGGCTCAGTGGGTTAAGCATCTGCCTTTGGCTCAGGTCATGATCCCAGGATCCTGGGATTGAGTCCCGCATTGGGCTCTTAGCTCAGCAGGGAGCCTGCTTCTCCTTGTGCCTGCCAAGAGGGCACCCCTCCCAATCTCTCTGACAAATAAGTAAATAAAATCTTTTTTAAAAATCTTGTTTCTCTTCTCCAAGTCTTCACCCAAGAAGATAGGTTCTCTATCAACGTTCTCATGTGAGGTGATTTCATCCACGCCTGTGACCTCAAATACCATCTATTAGCTGATACTCTCAAGGTTGCCTCTCTACGTTGGACCTTTCCCCTGAGTTCCCATGTGATATATTAAACTACTTATTCAGAAGCTATGTTTAAACATCTCTTAAGTACCTTAAACCTAACAGAGTCCAAATAGAACGGATTTGTTTTCATTTCCCTTCCACCCGAACAGGTACTTCCCAGCAGATGGCAGCACTGTCCACACACTTAGGAGACATCCCTGTTCTCTCTTTCTCCAACATTCCATCTGGAAGGACATCTGGACAGCTCTGCCTTCTAAATAGGTATGGACTCGAATGTTCCTCATCATCTCCACTACTAAAACACTGGTCTACACCACCAGCGTTTCTCACCTGCCTGCTCCAAGAGCCTCCTGCATGGTCCTTCGGCTTCATCCTGCGCCCTTACCTGGTCTCAGGCCTCACAGAATAGCCAGGAGTGAGCTTCCCAAGGTATAAATCAGATCATCTTTATCCTGCTTGAAACCCTCCAGCAGCTTCTCGTGACTCGGAGAACAAAGCTCAAAGACTGTGGTAGGTCCTGTGAGGTCCAGCATACCCTCCCATGTCTTTCTGTTTTCCCTCATTATAATAGTATCCTGGTCTTTCCGTATCCTCAACACCCTGCTCTGAGTTCTACTTTTGTGCTCCAGTGGGTCTTGATCACACTCTTTATCACATTGGTGTCCATTGAAACGACACTTTGCGTGAGAAGGCAATGGCCCTGAGTCATCCTTCCACCATATTACATCATTTCATCTTTCTTTGGAGAATTTGTCAGTGCTTGCAATAATCTTTTTATCTAGCTCTCCATCTATCTATCTATCCGTTGTGTGCTTATTTTCTGCCTCCTTCTACTAGAAAACTTGCTCCTTCAGAACAGAGGTCTCTCTGTGCTTTCCTCATCAATCTACCCTCGGTCCCTAGAATGTGCTAGAACGTCGTGGGGACTTAACAAATCCGCGCTCACAGACTGAGCATAGGGTGTCATATTGTGCTTAGCATGCAGGCTAGGAGAAGAACTGATTTTGGAATTAGACACCTGGGTTGAGTCTTAGCTCTACTTCCTAGTTGTTGGTTATTATGCTGCAAGATTTTTGGTAAGTTGCTTCAGAACCCTCCAGAAGATTAGGAATATAAATAAATAAACAAGTAAAAGGAATATAATATGAGCTAGGGTAGGTCATTTTATATCTAGCTGGTTAGTCTGTTGTTGATAAGAAAATAGTAATCCACAGATATAAGATCAATGGATTTTCAATAAAGAGGCTAAGATAACGCAGTTGGGAAAGGACAGTGTTAAAAACAAAAGGTGCTGGAACACCTGGATACCCACTCGGAAAAATGTACTCCTTCCCTCACATCATACACAAAAATGAACTCTAAGTAGATCATCGACCCAGATGTAAACACTGAAATGATAAAACATTTAGGAGGGTAACAGGAGAAAATCTGAGCAATCTTAGAGAAGACCAAGGTTCCTTAGAAGAACACCTAAATCATAAACTCTATAAACAATGACAAATTGTACTTTATCAAAATTTAAAACCTCTGCTCTTCAAAAGACATCATTTGGAAAACAAAAAGGCAAGCCACAGGCTGAGAGGAAATATTCACAGTACACATATCTGACAAAGGATTTGTATAGCAATATTAAGTAACTTAAATACATAAATATTATAACTAAAAGTCTTTAATAAGAAGACAACCCAGTAAGGAGAAATGGGCAAAAGACTTGAAAAAAAGACAAAGAAAGGGCCAATGAAAAGATGTTTAACACCACTAGTCATTGGGCATCAAGGCTAGAACTGCAACGCGATACTATTTCACAGCTGTGACAATGGCTAAAATGAGAAGTTAACCACACAGAATGTTGAGGAGGATGGAGACCCGTGGGAACTCTTACCCTTTGTGGTAAGAGTGCAGAATGGCACAACCACTTTGGAAAACAATTTCTCATAAAACTAATCATACACATACCATACAACGCAGAAATTTCCTTTCTAGGTGTTTACCCAAGAGATAACAAAGCCTGTGTTAATCCAAAGATTTGTCTGTGAATGCTTATAGCATGTTCATTGACAAGAGCCCCAAAGGGGAAGCAACTCAACTGTCCATCAGTAGGTGAATGCATAAGAAAACCACGGTGTATCCACGATGCCTACCGTGCGCTACTACTCAGCAGTAAAAAGAAACGATGTCTTGATACGTGTAACAACATGGGTGAGTCTTGAAAGCACCATGGTGAGTGAAAGACACTGCATATGAATGTGTGGACACTGTATGGTCTCTTTGATGTAAAAGTCCAGCAAAGGTAAAAATAATTTATAGCATCATGAAGCATCTTAGTGTTCACTTGGGACCAGTGAGGGCAACCTGACGGGTTGATGGAAATACTCTGTATCTTGCTGCATTGGTAGCTATGTTTGTCAAAAGACACCAAACTGGATACTTAAAATGGTGCATTTTTTTGTACATAGATTATACCTCAGTACAGATGATTTAAAAAGAAAAAAAATGGGGAGTAGTTGTCATCCAAAATTTTTAGAGCAACTGTAAGAATCTGGCTTTTAAAAATGCCCAGTAAATATGGCTGATACTGAATCTAATTGAGCTAATATCTGTTCTAGTTCTGGGGAGAGCAGTCATCTCAATTAACTTTCTTTTCTTCAGGTTCTCAGGAAATGGCTTTCGGTTCTGGAAGGTGAAAGTTCACTGGGCAAAGGGCCAACATATCTCCTTACTCTTTACTCAACTTGGCTTCTAGAACCCAGGAAGGAGGCATGAGAGTGGGGGCTCCTTGATATCTCACTAAAGAAAGGGCCCCTTGCTCACCCATGATTTTCCCTTTTGGTGTTAGAGAATCATAAATTGTTGAGTGGGAGGAAGCCTTGGAAATTTCCCAGCCTAATTTCCAGTTGCCTCATCATTGCCATAATCTCTGACTTGCTTTCTCACAATCACCTTTGTAGGATCTAAAGTACTCTTGTTTCTTTTTCAAATCTTCTAGGAGTCTGGCAAGGGCTTACATATTGGGTTTCCCCTTCTCTGAACACACACTTTATTCCACTGCTTTGACTTTTGTAACTACATTTCATGTACCTCAAGTCGAAGGTTAAAATTCATTATGCAAAGTCAAGCAGAACTCAACCAAAGATACAATGTAAACCAGGCTTGTTTATCACCATTTCCATAAACGCATACATTAGGAGATGTGGAAAGTGTCAGTTTCTCAGCCTAATTTCCAGTTGCCTCATCATTGCCATAATCTCTGACTTGCTTTCTCACAATCACCTTTGTAGGATCTAAAGTACTCTTGTTTCTTTTTCAAATCTTCTAGGAGTCTGGCAAGGGCTTACATATTGGGTTTCCCCTTCTCTGAACACACACTTTATTCCACTGCTTTGACTTTTGTAACTACATTTCATGTACCTCAAGTCGAAGGTTAAAATTCATTATGCAAAGTCAAGCAGAACTCAACCAAAGATACAATGTAAACCAGGCTTGTTTATCACCATTTCCATAAACGCATACATTAGGAGATGTGGAAAGTGTCAGTCTCTCTGCAGTGGCCTTGATGATGATCCTGGACTAATTAACTTCTCAGGAATTTCTTTTAGCTTAACGATTCTTGGAGAAAGGCAAACACATGCCTTCCTTCACGGTGGGGACAGTGAGCGGGCAGTGGCTCTGGGTCAAGTTTTCCCTGCCCTTTCTCTGCGCAGGAGTGGGACTGTGCTGGTGGTCTTGGCCAAGCTACTCAACTTCTCTGAACCTCCAAGACGTTCAGATGGGAGTAATGCAATCAATATAGAAGGATTTGCTTTCTTTGTTGCAAATTAGATAACATAGGAACAGTTGGGTGCATAGTAGACATTTCCCAGATGTTAGTTTCTTCCTCTCTCCTGCAGCTCCCCCAGAGTGGCCTGGCTTCCCAAGCAATCAGACTCTCCTAGAAGAGTTTCACAAAGCAGAAAATTTCTTGTGTGTTCCTGAACAGGTCTGATGCAAAAATTTGTAAAAAATATTGTCAATTTCGTAAAATATGTTTAAAGCATGTAGCTTAGAAAAACGGAGCCTAGCCCCAGCTACTATCCTACTGCTAAATATTCACTCCTTTTCCAGCTTTTGTATCAGAGGTTCCCAGGTAAAAAAAAAAAAAAAAAAAAAAAAAAAAATAAAAAAGAATTTTTTTTTTTTNCTCTTTCTCTTTACTCAAAGTTGCGGACAGAGGAGAATTTTATTTTTTCCTACTAGACACAACAGGATGAGTCCTTCTAGCTTCTGCCTGCCTGTTTGCCTCTTTGTATATAATTAGAAAGGTTCATGCTGACTGTATCCATTAACCTTCAATGACCTAGAACATTCAAATTCGCAGAGATGGAAAGTGGAATGGCCCTTCCCAGGGGCTAGGGAGAGGGGGTGGGGAACTGCGGTTTAATGGGAGTTTCAGTTTGGGAAGGTGCAAGTTCTGGCGATGGGGAATGGCAATAGTTGCACAACAATGTGAATGTACTTAATGCCATTGCACTGCATGCTTAAAAACGGTTAGAACGGTAAATTATGTGTTTTGCGTGTTTCACCACAATAAAAAAAGTAAAAAAAAAAAACAACCCACTGGGGATAATAATCTCTACTACTAGGATTAATGGAGGTATTTACTCAAACAGCCAGCAGGTGCTCAAGAAAATGTGAATTCTGCATCCATTTGGGGGGGGGGTGGTAAAAACCTGGAGATCCAGCTTCTAAGGACAGTCTTTCTCTTAGAACTTAGGGTTTGAACCTGCACTCTACAACCAACTGGGAGACATGAACACTCTTCCTAAAAAATCCCTTGGGATCTTTGGTGGGCAGTTGGGGGAGCAGAAGTGCGAGGGAGAGGGGTACACACACGGTCTTACCACCAACATCATAAGAAGGGGTGTTTACGTGCAGTCTCGGCTCCTCTATGTACACAGTAAAGGACATGGGGCACACTGGGTGGACGGAACAGAATGGGACAATGGTGGAGCTTGGGCAGCAGGGAGGGCATTTCAGAATAAAGGAGTGTGAGTGAGCAAAGGCACGAAGTATGAGGGCTGCTTTTAGCATTTTATCCTCTCACTTAGAAAGAAAAAATGCCTCCCATGTAATTGTGAAGAAATGCATTTGAGCAAATGCGGATGTGTCAAGGAGAGTCTGGGAATGGCACCCTGAAGGGACAGAGTCCCTAGGCTGGCTTGCTCACTGACTGGGCTCAGGCCTGCAGGGAGTGGAAGGCAGGTTATTAGTAAAGGCTTTGAAAAACAAGAAAAGGCAGTTGAATCTAATCTGCAAGCCAATCAGAGGCCATTTTAGACCTTTTGTTTATTTGCTATTTTTAGTGAGAGGATGGGAGGGGAAGCTTTTCACCCTTTCTCACTGCTCTCTGATTCAAAATTAGAGGAGCTGCTCTTGTTAAGATTTCGCAAGAGATAACCAGACCTCAGACAGCTGCCTGCCTGTTTCCCTTTGCTGGCGTCCGCCTCCCCCTGGAGGCACTCACTCATCGCCTCTCCTACTTTTTTTTTTAAATTTTATTATTATGTTAGTCACCCTACAGTACATCCCCGGATTCCGATGCAAAGCTCGATGCTCCATTAGTTGCGTATAACACCCAGTGCTCCAGGCAATACGTGCCCTCCCTACTTCTTACAAGTGGATGTGTTTAGGCTGTACCGAAAGGCAGGAGAAAGGTGTGGGTGTGTCTGAAGCCAAAAGCAGGTTCTCCAGGTTTGCACACCCGCAAACTATCAGAGCAAAGTGGCATCATTTAGGCTCTTGGGGACAATGAACCAGACTAGGCGATTATCCGTGGTCATAGGGAGGAGCTGAAGGCTGAAGATACTGAAGGAAAGTGAATCCAAGTTTTCCGTTTAGGTTCCGATTTCTTTATTTTTTTCATTTGTGAGGATGTTTTGTTTTCTTTTATTGTGTTTGTGAAGATTAACATGATCTTGTATCTCAAAGATAGATTTTTCAGCAATCTATCTGAATGTGCTTTCATTCCATGCCACAGCTATTATTTAATGTATTTAAAAAGCCACTGACTCTCTCAGTAGAGTCTAGCTAAGTAACTACTTTTCTGTTTGCACTACAGGCAGACAGAGGGGCAAGTGCCTGCTTCAGCTAGCCGGTGCTGCCTTGATTCTTCCTGTAAGCATCTTCTGGAAAGTCAGTGGCTGTGGCACAATGAAACCTTGTAGGTTGAAAGGAGAGTTAGAGCGCACAGTGGACGTGTAATATAAAAAAGATAATTTCTAAGGTCATTTTCAAGATGAAACCTCAGTGGTGGGGAATGATTGCTCTGGCAGAGATTTACTTAAAATAACACTTGGATTTGCAAGTTGGAGAACATCCACAGGATTGTTCCTAAGTGTGCTTGTTTCCTCCTCGCTGGTTATTAGCCAGGAGTATAGTCCGGCATATGGCTTATTATTCTGGGGGTGGGAGAGAACAGAATTAAATGTTGACGTGAATGACTGTTTTTTCATCCGGCACCCAGTGCTTCCTCCTTTCCTGGAACTGGGTTACTTATGATATGAGGTTTAGCTGTGAGACTGAGGGCCAAGTTATGGACAGGGGAAGGATGTACCCATGGGGTGGCCTTCATTGTAGGTGGGACACAAGCTTGACACAGCCTTCAATCCTGGCCAAGCAGAGTCCCCAAAGGACAGGCTGCGTTTGGGATTGACAGGTGGTGTGCGGAAGTGGGGGTACAAGCACTTTCTTCTTCCTGCTAAGTCAACTGACATCATTGGGCATTATCTATAAAATAGCAGTAAGACTCCGAAAGGTGGGGAAAAGGCAGACAGGCTAGGACCTCAGGACTGAGGGGCAGCATGGTGCCAGAGTGGTATCAGCAAAGGCCCTGTGGTTAGGAGCTGGACCTCTTACTCCCAGCCAGTGGTAAGGAGGTGTGTCTCCTACCTTGGGCTGTCAACAGGGACTGAGGGGGAGCCCAGACTTCTACCGCCACCTCCCTTCCCTTGACACAGGCTTTACGGAGCTCCCTGGGGCAGCCTGAGGCTTATGTTAGGGCTATTTAACTGCGTGTCCCTACATTCTGTTCTACAGCAAAACTGATCTCTGGATTTCCTCAGACGATTTTTGATCTTGTGTTAAGAAGTCGTGAGCTCCTACACTACACTGTGGTTTCTGTAAGGGCCGTGATTCCCTGATTCATCTTTGAATTAGTCTACGCAGCTCTTCCCGTTTACCATGCTGTGTGGGCACATTGGTACCTGATGAATAACTATTAGTTGAATTCCTTGTGGAGCTGTTGAAAGTGTGTTGCTTAAGCATTAAGGGATAGGATGTTATGCTAACCAGACGTAACTTATAGAGACCAAGCTGGACAAATCCTCGGGATTTCTCTGTTACAAGAACTGGTATCGGCTGCAAGGCAATGAGGGACCTGCCACAGACAAGCTCTCCTAGGCCCAGAAGCTACGTCTGTTTGGTAACCCACAGAGTCAGGAATGCCTTTTGGTGATCACACTAGCAAAAACGTGGTAGATAAGCCAGCACGAGTACTTATTAATTAACCACTCAGCAGGAGTGTTGAGGGGATTGGCACCTGCCCTTGGGACAGAACACATGGGGAGCCCCATCGAAGCAGGGGTTTACTTGGTGCTAGGGGAATCTGAGTTATGATGACCCCACTGGCTAGTGACTGCCAAACCACGATATCCTGAAAGCTCCAATTTTTGTGATAAAGAAAGACCTTATAGAGGCACCAGAATCCACTATTGAGACCATACTTTTCTCTGGATAGTTTTGGAGACGTTCAAATTCTTACTGTTCTATATTGAAAGATTATGGAGTTTGGATTGACTCAAATTTCAGCTCTGTGCTCTTGGGCAAATTATGTAGCTTCCTTGCATTTCAGTTTTCTCATCTGTCAAGTAGAGTTCTTCCCGAGTTGTGGAAATGCAATGAAAAAGGATATATGAATGCCACTCGGTGGCTCATACCTAACCGTTCATCTCCTACTGCACTGTTCTTCAGATTGGGTCCAATGCCCTGTAAGCTTTCTTAAATAAGCAACACCTTCCAGGGACTATGCATGAGGACTTAGGACAGGTGACCCCTTCAGCAGATGACCGAGCTTATGTATGACAAGACTTTCCCTCTAATTTTATCAAGGAAGACAGCTTTATACCTCAAGTTCACATTTGAGGATGCTTAAGTGTGTATCTCATAACCCGTCTACAGAGATATAATTTGAAACGGATAACTAATGATCATATGAACATGTTCAACATTGACCTGCCTTTATTTCAATTAATGTATAAAAGCAATAACAGGTAGCAAAGCCCATTTGGAAGATAATGGACCTCCTCATAAGCAGAAAGGCTCTTCTCTCAGCATGCCCACATCACTTCTACCGAGATGCAGGGTTCCCTGCGAGGTCAGCCAGTTCTTGTTCTCATATATTTATCCCCTTGCACAGAGGATTCCTTGTCTCTTTTCCAGCCTCTCATTGCAAAGGCCCAGAGTTAAGATAGATGACTTTGTAAGGTGTAAGTAACCACCCATAGGAGAAAAAAAGGCAGCTGATAAATTAAGTGAATATGGGAAATGAATACCCACCATCCATTAGCCAACGCATATCCAACAGTAAAGGCAAGCAGAAAAGCTCTTCAGGGTTTAGAATGACAGGGGCCAAGTTTACTAATGTCATCTGGTGAGATGCTGGAAAGAACACAGACTTTGGTCTCGGACCTGCCCTTGGATCTGAGCTTCGACATGTATAAGCTCTGCTACCCCGGGCAAATTACTTATTCTCTTGGAGTCTCAATTTCCTGGTGGAAAAAAATAAGGCTAAGATTTGTTGATGCTTACAATGCACAGGGAGCTGTAATTTGTAATTTACATCGAGGGTCACATTCAGTTCCCACAAAGTCCACAAAAGCTTGCTAGTAGGTTAGCCCATTTTTCACATGAGGAGACCAAGACCCAGTGAGATTAAGCGATTCACCCAAGGTCTCAGAAGTTGTAAATTTTAGAATCTGTAATGGAGCCCACTTCGGCCTGGCTCTGAAAACTATACCCTTAAAAATGAGAAAAATAAGATCAATCTTGATTGAGCAGATTTTAGATAATGAGATGATATACAAAAGAGTTCCAGAGTGGTGTCCAGCCCAAGAGTATATGGTCAGTAAAGGTAATAATTATTGTATCATTCAGAAAAATCGTGAAGACGAGTGGCATGCAATATTTAAGAAAATCGTGATAGTTGTTTGTTAAGCTTTCTAAGGTATTATATGCACAATTACGATTGCTATTTGTAAAAACTCTATTTAGATTTTTTTTTAAAAAGATTATCTTCCCTTTATAAATGAAAAAAATCATAGCTAAGGGAGATCAAGTGTTTTTGTACAAAGTGAGAACTGAGACCAGGGCCATTGACTCCAAAGCCAGTTTTTGTTGTTCTTGTTAGTGTTTATTGTTACTTTGTTTTTAAAGGTTGCATTTATTTGAGAGAGAGAGAGAAAGAGCAAGCACAAGCCCGGGGTGGGGGGGCAGCAGGCAGAGGGAGAAGCAGACTCCCCGCTGACCAGGGAGCCCGATGTAGGGCTCGATTCCAGGACTCTGGGATCATGACCTGAGCCGAAGGCAGATGTTTAACTGACTGAGCCACGCAGGTGCCCTGTTAGTTTTTATTTTTAATCACTTTGCTAGTGGTCTTCCTGAAGGAGAGAAGCTGCTGCTGCTGCTTCTTCCTCTCCTTCTTCTTCTTTTTAAAATTTATTTAGATTCAATCAGCCAACATATAGTACACCATTATTTTCAGATGTAGCGTTCAATAATTCATCAGTTGTGTATAACCCCCAGTGCTCATCACATCATGTGACCTCCTTAATATCCCCTGACCCACCTCCCCTCCAGCAACCCTCAGTTTGCTTCCTAGAGTTAAGAATCTCTCATGGTTTTTCTCTCTCTCTGATGACTTCCCATTCAGTTTTCCCTCCCTTCCCCTAGGATCCTCTGTGCTGTTTCTTACAGAAGAGAAGTTCTGATCCCCCAGATGAACCTGGATTTTGGAAGAGTTATGTATGAATTTATGTTAGAGGGCCCATTTTAGGTGGACATCCTTGGTAGTAGCAGTGGAATGAAAAGTAGAATTTCAGAGATCAGAAAGCTGAGCAGGAAAGGAAGTATTTTAAACCAGAAAATGGTGAATTAATTTATTTTGGGGAAAAATAGCCTCAAACATGTATTCGATGAAAAACAAAAGCTTGGAAGCAGAATAGTGAATCTTGTTAGAAAGATTGATTTTGGCTTCCTCCTGTTCTGTTCATTACACCTGAATAATCACTATAATCTAATCTATAAATGGTAAAATTCCTAAGTCAGATGGGACCTAAATCTCCATTTTGTAAACTCTGAATTAATTCTGTGAGACACTTCGGTGCCATGCAAAGTTATTGACGTTGTATCTAATTCTATTTGGTTTTTCCATCAGCCACAGCATTCTCCTTGCTTCTAGAGAGGCCATTATAAAATATTTGATATTCAATAGTGTTTCATTTGGAGTTTCACTTGAGGGCTGCTGCCTCACTGCTAACCTTATACAATGCTCATACGGGTCCTAACATCTCTCCTGGTCATTGCATCTCCTCCAGCTCTTCAGGGGGTGGGTCCTGAAATGCCCCCACATCCTCCTGTCTTGCTCAGTCACTGGAAGTTTCCTGTTACCTGCTCTAGGGGCAAAGCCCATGACATACGTACGTAATGTGCACAGTAACAATGCTCGATGTCTATCTTCCCTGCTCCAAGGGCAGCTGCTGCATCTGCTTGGCTTTCTGCTCTATTCTCTAGACAGCCATACGTAAGTGGCAACATATGAAATATCCAATAATTGACTGGTCCTAAGCCACAAAAATGGCAACTTCCTATGGTTCAACCGAATTCCTATATGTAGTAAGTGTTTTGTACATATTTTATTGATGTTGAAATGCCTGTGGCAATTCTTTTAAAATTCAGGTCTGCCTGCTCCCAGTCCTACCTCCCATTTCTTGTAGAGGATGGCAGAGTTGGGGGTAGGGATGGGTTAGACTTTAGGGGACAATAGTCTCCCTTGCAACGCTAC
The DNA here is from genome assembly GCF_002007445.2 of Ailuropoda melanoleuca. NCBI lineage: Eukaryota > Metazoa > Chordata > Mammalia > Carnivora > Ursidae > Ailuropoda > Ailuropoda melanoleuca. The sequence continues at coordinate 3,931,488 of NC_048235.1, read as the reverse complement.
CTTCCAAGGTAATTTCCAGTTTCTGGAACTAAACAGCTAAGGGAAGAGGATTTTGTCAAGTCCCAGGGCTACCAGTCAAATTGACCTGAAGCAGGAGTCAGCACAAGTCCCTCATTAAAGCACAAAAAGATGAACTGACCGCGGCTCCAACGATGAACTGCTCCATACTAACTGAAATAGTAAATACCTGCATGCATGGCTCTCTTTCCCTCAGTACGGTGGAAAGAAAAATAAATTGCTAATTATTGACGTCCCCCCACCCCCAAATTTCACGGATCAATAGAAACTTGAGCAGTTACCCAAGTTGACTCAATTGCTGTTTCTGGTGTTGACAAGCATCCTTTGACGAAACAAACTCCCACCACAGAGCTTCAGGCAAAGGAGAAAAGATCCCAGATTAGAAATTGCTGAAGGTCCAGGTTACAGGTGCACAAAAATGAAGACACAGTCACAATTTCAAGGGGGAACTGCAGTGGATTCTGGGAATTGCAAAGCTAGGGTTGCCTGATGATTTGGGGGAGAAAAATAAAATGGAAGACACTTAATCTCCAAAGTGGCCTAATATTCTGAAAATAAACTTGCCAAAGTCAAGCAAATAAAACTCAGAAAGTTTCATTTATAAAAAAAGATATCAAAAGATATCTTTCTCTAAAAAAAAGAAATAAGCTTTTTTAGAGAAATAAGCTTCCCAATTTAGGTAACTGTGCCATTAATCGAAAGCAGACACATTTAAAAGAAATAAATCTATCTCATTAAGTTTCCATGGCCCAGCAGCCTGAAATCTTCCACATCTTGACATTGAATGTGCATTGAGAACATCACTATTTGACTTTTAAATATGCATGAATATGTTGGCTATAGGGACTACGATAGTTCCGTTCGGGGAAGCAATCAACACAAACACACCGTTTTTCGTTTCCTGTCCGTGTAAAATGTTCCAAATACATTAACTCAAGTGTTGCATTTGCTTGTTTGTTTGTTGTCACTCAGGCTTTTCCCCCTTCCGAGCCCCACTCAGTTTCCCTTTTGGGTTATTACTGCTTACCATTTTGTGCAGTCATGGGGGAGAGCGAGTCTGGCTGCCTTTCTCCCACCCTCGAAGCTGAGGTGGCCATGTCCTTTCCTCCCTCACTGTGTCCAGCTAGAGAGGAGCACTGGGTTGGCCACCTGGACCACGTGCCAGGGCTGGCCTCCCGACAGAACGGCTCAGGATGAAAGGAATCACTGTGGGGGACTCATCCCACTTAAGGTGTCCATTAGGTCTGTTTCTGCCATGAGCTCCTGCCGTGGCTCCTGCAGCCTAACTCTCTTGATGCAATGCTGTTTATTCAGCCTCTCGTAGATTTTAAGAAGCTTCAGCATGCTTACGATACATGCACTTGGCTTATGTCAGTTTCTGTTGCTTACCACCGTGGAGTCCTAACTGAAACTCTGTTTTATGCCACGCAGGCACAAAGGAGACGATGGTTTCAAAGAGCAAATGTTATCCCCAAAGGAAGAACTGTGGCCCCATCTTTGCAGAGGCTGGGTCCAGTTTCCACCTCTGCCGATTAATAACTGTGTGTCCTTAGGTAGGTCTTATAATGCTTCTAAACATCATCCTAGAAGTTCTACTAAAATGGCCATAACAGTGCTTCCTCTGTCTAGGGCCGTTATAAAAACTCGGTGGATTGAAGTGTATGAAGGAACATTATAGGCGCTGAACCCTTGTCAATAGGTCTGTCATCAAGGAGGAGAAGAGCCGACCACCTCTGCTGCTCTCCTCCACAGCCCCGGGCTCCAGAAAGCCACCGACAGCATTCAGTTGTTCAGCTATTCGATCAACAGATGCTCATCGACTCTCTCTTATGTGCCTGCAAGTGTTCTAGGCAGTTGTAAGACAAAGAGGAGACAGGGGTTTGTCTTTCAAAAGGTCAAACCCTAAGAGAGCAGACAGAAATGTAAGCAGATGACTGCAATTTGCTGTGATAGCACAGACTGAAGGTTTGCACACTAGCGTCAGCGGGAGTGCGAAAGAATTGTTTATTTTGCTTACAGGAGTCAAGGAGGCCCTGTACTTGCTCTTGGAAGGAGATTAGATTTTCATCAGAGGACAGCAGGAACGGATATCCCAGGCAGAGTGAACTGCATGGCACGTTGCCTTCTGGGGTGCCTGGTGATTTGATAGGGCAGAAATGGGACGTGCATTGAGGTACTGGCAGGAGACAGGGCTTTGAAAGACTCTGACACTCAAGATAGCCTGTGGGCCCAGGACTCCATGGAAAAGGGCAGAAGTGACCCTGAATACATACGTGAGGGGGTGAGTTGTTCTATGGCTCTGCCCATCCTGCCCTCACTCTGTGCTCCTTCATCGCTGTACAGATGCTTAGGCATGAGGACCACCTCCACAGGGATCATGGATGTCCCTGCCATCATTGACTCCCAGCAGCTGACCTACTGGAAGGGGATTAGGCCCACTCATGGAAGCTGCTCACATCACTTATCTAGAAGGAAGAGACATTTTTACACACAATTTTGCTTTCAGAAAGGATTGTTTTCATGCTGAGAATTCAGTAAAACCAAATTCCACTGTTACAGCCTCAGCTAATCAGCAAACAAGCCTGAGATTAGAAGTGATTGGGATACACGACATACAGAAGTCAGGGGCGCCTATGGGAAGGGGAATGAACAAACACAATAGCCCAGAAGTATGGGCTCACTTGTCTTCATTTTTTGATTCACTTTTCCTTCTATTCTTATCATTTACTTTCTTTGGGTTACTTCTATTTCTCAATTTTTCCCCATAGGTTCCAAGTTATTAGGAAAGAAGAGTCCCAGACACAAGGACCTTGCTCTCTTCTACTTGGTTGTATAAATTGAGTTATGAGGATGAACGCTGGGTTTCCCCAACGGGCCTTGATTAAGCCATAGTCTAGTTTGGAGTTTGCAGGCTCATCAGATTCACGATCCCTTAGTGTCCATAATCTTTTTCATCCATTGAGTCTCTAGGCTCAAAAATAGATCTCACAAAAGCTAAACATACTCTTGCCATAAAATCCAGCAATCCTGCTCCTAGGTATTTACCCAAAGGAGTTGAAGACTTATGTCCATGCAAAAATTTGCACATGGATGTTTATAGGAGCTTCATAATTGCTCCAACTTGGAAGCAACCAAGATGTCCTTTCATAGATGAATGGATAAACTGTGGGACATCCAGACAATATCATTCAGCAGAAAGAAAGCAAGACAGAAAGAAAGAAAGCAAGCAGGCACCTGGGTGGCTCAGTAGGTGAAGCGTCTTCCTTTGGCTCAGGTCATGATCTCGGAGTCCTGGGATCAAGTCCCGCATCAGTCTCCCTGCTCAGTGGGGAGTCTGCTTGTCCTTCTCCTTCTGCTTGTGCTGTCTCTGTCTCAAATAAATAAAATCTTAAGAAAGAAAGAAAGAAAGAAAGAAAGAAAGAAAGAAAGAAAGAAAGAAAGAAAGAAAGAAAGAAAAAGAAAATGAGCCATTAAACCATGAGAAGACATAGAGGGAACCTTCAACACATATCACCAAGTAAACGAAGCCAGTCTGGAAAGGCTGTATACTGTCTGATTCCAACTATTTGATATTCTAGAAAAGGTAAAACTATGGAGAAATGGAAAGATCAGTGGTTTCTGGGGTGGGATGAGGTTGGAGAGAAATGAACAGACAGAGCACAGAGTACATTTAGGGCAATGAAACTACTCTGTGTGACACTATAATGACAGATACATGTCATTAAACCCATAGAAAGTGCAACACCAAGGGTGGACCTAAGGTAAACTGTGGACTCTGGGTGATGATGGCATGTCAGTGTAGGTTTATACTTGGTAAAAAATGTACCATTCTGGTGAGGGATGCTGATGGTGGGGGAGGCTGCGTGTATGGAAGGGCAGGGGTTATATGGAAAATTTCTGTGCCTGTCTCTCAATTTTGCTGTAAACATAAAACTTCTCTAAAAACAAAAATAAAGGGGCACCTGGGTGGCTCAGGTTCAGTGTCTGACTCTTGATTTTGGATCAGGTCATGATCTCAGGGTTGTGGCATCGAGCCCTATGTTGGGTTCCCCGCTTAACAGACTTTCTCTCCCTCTCCTTCTGCCCCTCCTGCTCATGTTCTGTCTCTCTCTAAAATAAATAAATAAATCTTTAAAAAAATAAAAAATAAAAACAAAAATGAAGTCTTTAGAAATATATATCCAACAGTTCTGTTTATTACATAGAGTCGTTTGAATAAATTAATAAATATTTATGACCTATGAATTTTGCAGCCATTTGAAAAAAACACATAAATTGAAACAAAATAATATACTTTATTCTTAAATCACTGCAAGTACTTACTCATAGGATGTGTGTGTTCATTGGGCACTGCTACCACATGCTTTCTCAAATGTTGGAATCAGACTGGACACCACCCTCATTTCCTATTATCATCCCATATGAATGGATTTTTATGTGGTGCTAGTTTTCTATCAGAGCAACTACCAAAAACTCACTTGAGCAAGGATATAATGTCACAAAGACACAATGTCACCAGATATTATATCCTTTTAACTTTTGCTCACTCTTAGTTTTAATTCAGGGGTTAGTGAATTACAGCCTGTGGACCAAATGCAGCTCACCACTCTTTTTCTATGGCCTATGAGCTAAGAATGTTTTAACTTATTAAATGGTTGAAAAAAATCTGAAGGGTAATATTTTGTGACGTGAAAATTATAGGAACTTCGAATTAAGTTTTATTGCAACATAACCACATTAATTCATTTATGTCCTTTCTATGGTTGCTTTTGGGCTACAAGGGCAGAGTGTAGACATGGGGGCTTCTCGTTAGTTTGAGCTGTCGCTGAGGACACTGCAAATCACGGTGAGCTCAGTTGTAACTCTACATGTGTCATACATGCCATGACATCTTATTTAACTTTTCATTACCCAATGCAGATCCTTCATGTTAGAAAAAGAAAAGGAAGGAAAAATATCACGCTTTAAAGGCACAGCAAAGTATCAATTACTTTGTTACTGATTTAGATGGTAAAGAATTATATTTATCAGCAGACTTCCAGCAAGAATCATTGCATAAAGAGTGGACGAATTGGGGAGCAACATCAGTAATCAAAAAACAAAGCAGTGATTTCAAGTAGTTTTCCTTGGTTCTTGATGATTTGACAGATGTGAGCAATATTATCCGGTTGTTTATTTGAGGAGTCAACGTTGAGTTTAAAATGATGAAGAATTAGCTTCTATGAGAAGTCGGCATGTGATGACTGCTGTTGAGAATACATTCAGTGAAATTGAGAAAACACCAAGTTCAACCTGAAGTGGAATCCCATAAGACGTTTGGCAACTGACACTAGTAAAATAGGTGTGGGGCACAAGGTGTCTCAGCTGGACAAATTTACAAAGCTTGTGAAAACGCCAAGTGTTGAAAGCCTACGGTCATTTATTTTACGATTCTTTCACAGGTACTCTACAGAAAATGTTTGACTAGATCTTATGTTATTGAAGGAGTAGTATCAGTGGTACATTTCATTTGCTTTCCTAGACTTAACCATTGTCTGTTCTGTAAAATGTTAGGAAACAAAAGCTGAATACTCTGACTTCTCTTGTCACATAACAGTTTGGTAACTTAGCAGTGATAAAGTTTTATTGTGATTTTTACAGCTTAGGGACAAAATTGAAAATTTTTTTTGAATGAGAGGAAGTATTCTCAACCACTACTATGGAACACTGAATGGCTTTGGGAATTAGTTTTTGCTGCAGGCTTGATGACATTTCTTAAAGAATTCAATCCAAAATTATAAGGCAAAACAGTGCTTACATGCAAAACTTACATTACTACAATGTCATTTTGACAACCAATGTTTGGATCTCAAATACTGTCAAGCTGCTGTATACACTTGCAGTGTTGTCAAAAAGTAAAATGCTACACCTATCAGGAGAAAAATCTAATAGAATTCTAAAAAAAAAAAATGGTTTCCAAGTGATGAGTATCCTCAGTTAATATCATATATTCATGGGTTAGTATTGGTATTTGCAGTTTCTGTCTGTGCAAAAAAAAATTCTATTTTTTTGGTTTTTTAAATTTTTTTATTTTATTTTTTATTGAGATATAAGTGACATACATTATGTTAGTTTCAAGTGTACAACATAACGATTCCATATATGGCTATATGGCAAAATGATCACCACCATAAGTCTAGTTAACATCCATCACACATAGCTACATTTTTTTCCCTCATGAAGAGAACTTCTAAGACCTACTTTCTTAGCAACTTGCAAATATACAGTGCAGTGTTATTACTATTATTATTTATAACATAAGATTATTAACTATAATCACCGTGCTGTACACTACATCCCCAGGACGTGTTGATTTTATAACTGGAAGTTTGTACCTTTTAAACACCTTCTTTCCGGGCGCCTGGGTGGCACAGCGGTTAAGCGTCTGCCTTCGGCTCAGGGCGTGATCCCGGCGTTATGGGATCGAGCCCCACATCAGGCTCCTCTGCTATGAGCCTGCTTCTTCCTCTCCCACTCCCCCTGCTTGTGTTCCCTCTCTCGCTGGCTGTCTCTATCTCTGTCGAATAAATAAATAAAATATTTAAAAATAAATAAATAAATATATAAACACCTTCTTTCATTTTGCCTTGCTTCCCCCACCCCCTGCCTCTGGCAATAGTCAGTCTGTTCTTAGTATCTACGAGTTCTGGGTTTTGTTTTGTTTTTGTTTTTGTTTTTGTTTTCATTCCACATGCGAAATCATATGATTTTTGTCTTTTTCTGATTGATTTCACTTAGCATGATGCTCTCAGAATCCATCCAGGTTGTTGCAAATGGCAGGATTTCCTTCTTTTTTTTTTTTTTTTTTTTTTTAAAGATTTTCTTTATTTATTTGACACAGAGAGAGAGCACAAGCAGGGGGAGCAGCAGAGGGAGGGGAGAAACAGGCTTCCCACTGAGCAGGGAGCCCAATGCAGGGCTCAATCCCAGGATCACAAGATCATGACCTGAGCTAAAGGCAGATGCTTCTCTGACTGAGCCACCCAGGCGCCCTGGATTTCCTTCTTTTTTATGGCTGAATAACATGTTTATATATACTACATTTTCTTTATCTGTTCATCTTATTGTTGGATACTTAAGTTTACATGTCTTGGCTACTAGACATGTGAACATGGGATGCAGATATCTTTCTGACTTAGTGTTTTTATTTCCCTACCCAGAAGTGGAGTTGCTGGGTCATATGGTAATTATTTTGTAAATTTTTTGGGAAAACCTACATGCTATTTTGCACAGTGACAACAACTTAAGGGCGTACGGACTGTGCACAAGGGTTCCCTTTGCTCCACATTCTCACCAACACTTGTTATTTCTTTGAAAAGACATTTTCAAACATGAATTGCATGAAATTTCATTGCAGATCAACACCAGGAAATGGACAGCTGTAATTGATTTTGATGATAGGCAGCACTAATTTTGATGCCTAATTAACTGAAATGTGCATTTCCAAAAAAGCATTCCATTCTTCTCCATAGTAGCTCTGCATTAGAAAAAAAAAATGTACTCAATGATTATATTTTGAATTTCATCAGTAAAAAAATTTGTAGAAATTTATTTTATTTCTTATTATGTAATACCCACAAAATATCTTTGGTTTTGCCCTTTGGCCTGAAAAATCTAGTACTTACTATCTGGTCCTTTGTAGAAATTTGCCAACCCTTGCTTCCATGTATGCAGAGTATGAGAGAATGGGCCGGATATATTTAGCATGTTATTCTCACAATGAAAAGCGACATATTAGGAGGTTACTCGCTTGACAGTGACCTAGTCACACCTTGCTGCAGCACTCACAAGCGTTCATACCAAAGCAGGACAACCAGGTTAGGAAACTGCTTGTGCTCTGCATCAGAAGTCAGGCAGAGGGTCAGGAGGACGGATGGGACAGTAGCTGGACAACAGAGATCAGAGACCCAAGTATCAGGACCAGGCCCCTATGAATGGGAGAACTGAGCACAGGGCACATTGCTTCACACAGGAGCTGAACAGGGTATTGTAAATCTACGGATCATAGTTGCAAATAGCTAGGATAACGAGCTTGAAAGGGAGACGTCACTGGAAACTAAGGGGTGGTAGAAGGGAGAAGTGGTTGCAGGGAAATGACCTGACACTGGTGGAAAATGAGATGAGAAAATGTATGCATCCAGTGCAGCCAAGTCAGACTCTAGCGCTGGCCTGTAGAGAGAGGGTCCAACAGGAGTTCTGAGCCTAATTACACACGTCATTTAGTTCAATAACAAGAAAGTCTTTCTCCTCTTTTTTTTTCTCTCTCTCTCTCCCTGGTCCTATTTTCTGTTGGATAAGGGGAAAGTTAGGACCAAGTTCTAGAAAACCAATGTCTTTCTGCCATATCTCATTCCATCAGTCACTTCAGAATCTAGCAAGTATATTTTCACCGTATTTGTTGAACTTGGCCCAGGCTTGGTGTCCTGAGTCATACTCTCTCTCTTTTTTTTAAGGTTTTATTTATTTATTTGAGAGAGAGAATGATAGAGAGCACAAGAGTATGAGTAGGGGGAGGGACAGAGGGAGAGAGAATCTGAAGCAGACATCTGGGCTCCACTCAGAGCCTGACATGGGATTTGATCCTGTGACCTCGAGATCACTACCTGAGCTGAAAACAAGAGTCGGGTGCCCAACTGACTGAGCTACCCAGTCAGTACTACCCAGTCACTATTTTAGCCGTTGAGGCTAAAGTCCACCACGGATATCAGATCGTGGGACAAGAGAAAGAGTTTGCTATAGTCTAAATGTTTATGTCTCCCCAAAGTCATACGGTGAAACCCCACCTCCAAGGTGATGGTGTGAGGAGGTGAGGTCTTGGGAAGGTGGTGAAGTCATGAGAGTACAGCCCTCATAGATGGAATTAGTGCCCTCATAAAAGAGGCCTGAGAAAGCTCCCTCGTGCCTTCCATCTTGTGAGGACACAGAGAAAAGTCAGCATCTATTAACCAGAAGGCTCTCACCAGGCACAGACTGGGCCAGTGCCTTGACCTTGGATGTCCAGGCTTCAGAACCGTGAGAAACAAATGCCTGCTAATTATGAAACATGCAGACACGGTATTTTGCAACAGCAGCCTGAGCACAAAGACATCTACTTGTTGGATCGAAGGACAGGACAGGACTCCAAGGTCTGGGAGTGCAGTGGGACATGGAAGTTCTGACTCTGAGCAGGGGACAAGCCATAGGCCAGCAAGAAGGTGCCAATTCAGAAGTCAGGATGGGCAGAAACCAGAAAGACCAAGTAAGGGATCAGCTGAGAAGTAATGGTTCAAAGCTGCGATGGCTGGGTAGGAGGTGCAGGGAACACATGGACACGGACACTTGGAGATGTGGCTGTTGGAGGGTGGGTCAGGCGCACACTGGATCAGTCTCAGACTCAAATCCCAACTACCCAGAATTCTTGTACTTACCAAGCTCTTGCATCAGAGGAACAACAGGCTACAATGGCAACAACATCACACCCACAAGCATTCATCTCTCACATCCAAAGAGATGGAGAATGGACCACGTGTAGCTCCTTGTTTTCTTATTGAGAAAAGAGATGTGCATCCATTCCTGCCAACAAACTCAATGAATTTATCTTTTTTGAAACACCCAAGGCTTCTGATCACTTGTCCCTATTCTTCCCCAATGGATAACTTTTCCAACTCCTACTTATTGTTTACGAGTGGGACACCCTTTCTGTGGAAGGACTTGGCAATATGAAACCAAAGCATTAAAAAAACGCATGTCACCCTACAGATGATTTTTCAGTTTTAAAGGCAAAAAAATACCTTCATAATTGGAGAAAACCTGACAGACAACCTTACCCAAATGACCAAATTTAACATCAACCATAATGGGACACACTGACATCATGATTCCTGATACGTTTCCTTGAGGACACAGCATCACTTACTAAATATTACTGCTGGAAAAGTTTTAACTGGAATGGAATTATGAGCACACAATTAAACAGATCTAAATGGAGGGGACTTCTGAAAAACACCTGGCCTGAAAAAGAGCAATATCATGAAATGAAAATATCTGGGGGTACCTGATTGGGTTCAAGGAGATGCAGACAATGCATCATCTTTGATGGGCCTGTAGATAGAAAAAATATGAGAGAGAGTTCTGGAACAATTGACAAAATCTGAACGTGGTTGGCAAATTACATAATAGTGTGGTATCAACATTAATTTTCTTGAATTTAATCATTTACTGTGGTTATGGAGGATATCCTTGTTTCTAAGGAAAAAAATGGTAAAGCATATAGGTGTGAAATGTCGAGAGAGAGAGAGAGACAGAAAGAGAGAGAGGGTTGCCGGGGTCGGGAGGAAGGTAACAAATGAGGGAGAAATACAAGTAAATGTGGAGAAATGTTAACAACTAATGACTCTAGACAAAGGGTATAAGGATATTTGTTTTATTCTTATAAGGTTTGTCATTTTACTAAATAAAACATTGAAAAAAAAGAGAAGTTCTTGTAATTCTTCTTCCATGAGCTTATCTTAAGGGAATAATTATAAAGTTGCATAAAGATATATGTGTAAGTACATTTATCATGGCCTTGCTTATAAAAACAAAACACTTTTAAATAATCTAAATTTCTAGCAATAGGGATTGGTTAAGCAAATTACAGTCTTGTTCTTCAAAGTATATGGAAGAGAATATTATGCATTCATTAAAATTATTTTAAAGGATACTGTTTCTTGACATGAAAAATATTAATAATAAATTGCTAAGTAAAAAAAGCAATTGGAGAAAACATGGTTGTATATCTCTAAAAATACATACATATATATAACCGCATGCATTCTTTAAGATATTTAAAATTAAAAGGACATACACAGAGATATTAGTGGCATTTTCTTTCAGGCTGAGATCATAAGTGATTTTGAAAGGAAGTGTTTTTCTGTTTTTGTTATTATTTTAAAAAATTGAACATATATTGCTATTCAATTTAGGAAAAAATTTTCTCTAAATGTGGTTAAAATCTTTTCCCCAGGTTATTTATAACATCTCTCAATTGTTGAAAGGTGCATTTTCTTTGCTATTTGGATATGTCATCATTTTGTGTCAAATCTCCCGAGGTTTTTATGAAGCACTATACACTTTACTTATTTTCCCGCCTGGCTCTGTACCTCTTCCTGGAGGCCTTTATTTGGTACCATAGACTAAAGAAAGCCCATATTTATGTCTTGGTTTATTAGTGCTGACACACAGGGAAATAGAATAAAGAGTGGTGTTTACCACTCGACCAGCTAACACTTATCTACACGGAGGAGTTAGTGCCGAGAAGGGAAGATGTAACATATCCAAGTGAAATGGTTTAAATACCAAGACAGGCCCTACTTGCTGATGCTGCCCAGAACGTAGGAGATTCCTGATGGTTGAGAAAGAACCAGAGACCCTCTGGATCACCACCTTCATGAATACCGTTACAGCAGAAACTCCCCTATAGTGCTCATGCAAGGGCGAGCGGATCAAAAGCCTTCCTATAGTGTGATACAAATGGCAGAAGGTACTAGAATGAAAACCTGGAAAAATATTGCTCTTTCTGGACCACATATGATGTTAGTGATGTTAATATTAAATAAATTAAAAAAAGAGGAACAAGACCTCTGTACTCATTTAACCTCACTTTGCCCTCTATGAAAACAAAGGGTGGGGTACCTGGGTGACTCAGTCCCTTGAGCGTGTGACTCTTGATTTTGGCTCAGGTTGTAATCTCAGGGTCCTGGGATCGAGCCCCGTGTCTGGCTCCTTGCTCAGTGGGGAGTCTGCTGGACATTCTCTCTCTGCCTCTGCCCCTCCTCAATGCTCCCACACTTGTGCTCTCTCTCTCTCTGTCAGGTAAATAAATAAAGTCTTTTTTAAAAAAGATTTATTTACTTACCTGACAGAGAGAGAGAGACAGCCAGCGAGAGAGGGACACAAGCAGGGGGAGTGGGAGAGGAAGAAGCAGGCTCCCAGCAGAGGAGCCCTATGGGCGGCTCGATCCCAGGACTCCAGGATCACGCCCTAAGCCGAAGGCAGACGCTTAATGAGTGAGCCACCCAGGCGCCCATAAATCTTTTTTTTGTTAAAGGAAAACAGTAATATCAAGGAAAAGGGACTCCATGCCCTACTCCCACCCCAACCCCATAGAGGGCCAACAAAGGAAGGGCCTCATCACCTTTAAAAGGAGAAGACGCTGCTGTGTGGGACATGCCCTTTCCAAGTCAATAACACACATTTTGCAATAAGCCAACTAACATTATTATTAATGAGATTCCCTACTTGTGGCTTAAGGGAGAAAAGATTATGCATATTTCTTTTGGAGGAAACACCAAGCTCATATATCAAAGACCCAAATTTTAAGTAAATGTCTCATCTACACATGGAAGCTTGAAAATGTCACTGGGGTGACATGCTGCCTGCCCCCCATGCCCGCCCCCGCTATAGCCCCTCTTCAGAAGGTCCTGGCTGCAGGCCAGCTTCATGTGCTCTGGCCAAACTGCGTACACAGTTGTCTGTGGGTGCTGGGAAGATCCTCTCAGTCATCCTCAATGTGCTGTTACCACTCATTCCTCCATAGCACATGTCATTCTTCATCATAATTGAGTTTTCCCTGGCTTGTCCTCAAAATGGACTGTCAACCACCCATCACAGTGCGAGGGACAGAACAGGCATTTAAACATCAGTTACTGAACGAATAAGCCTACCCCTTCCCAATGGTGCTCAAAAGGGGGTCTTTTCTATGTGCCCTGAGCCAGACACAGCGTGCAAAACTGAAGTACTTAAGTTCTTTTTTCTTTTTTAGTTGTAAAATATACAAAACAAGAAATTTACCTTTTTAATCATTTTTAAGTGTATGGGAGAGTGGCTTTAAGTACATTTATATTGTTTTGCAATCATGTCCACCATCCATCTCCAGACTCGTTAAATTCCTCAGCTGACATTCTATATCCATGAAACACCAGCTCCTCATTCTCGCCTCCTGGAGCTCCTGGAAACCACCACACTATTTCTATCTCAATGAATGCGACTATTCTAGGAACAAGCGTATCAGTGTTAGTGTAGTGACTGCGTGAGACGCACTCCCATGTGGAGAGCCTACTGTTCAGGCACCATTGGTAGAATGACCCATCTTCAGTGCACTGATGATTAAAACACAGAGCAAGGCATAACTGATGGTCTTTTCTTGGGTTAATATTCATGGCCCTTTAAAGGAACTTGTTTTCTATTATTAGGGCATAGGATATAAGATAGATTAGGAAGGTATACCTTACTAATTACATAGGAGATTTTCTACATACATTATAATTATTGCTTGGTTGATTTGATTTGTTACCAACCCAGAAAGGTAAACAACGTATTTCACACCAAGAGAAGGACTTCTGGGTCCCATTCGATTGGTAAGAAGCTTAGAAGGTCCTCACCATTCTCACAATAAGTAAAAGGCTGAACAAACTAAAAATCAACAATTCTTCTTGGATCTGTAAGAGAAATGAGGTCACACAGCAAATCACTGCCCCCAAATTTGGGGAGACCTGCAGGCAGCTCCAGAGCAGCAGAACTCACCAGAGCAGAAACCCATGAGCTGGAACCTTTGTAGGAGCAAGTGTTGGGGTCAGAAAGTCTGATCTGTCATTGATGAATTGTGGGAGGCTCAGAGTGGATAAGACCCAGTCATTGGGGAGATGCTTCTCTCAGTCTTACCTTGTGGAACTCTACAAGGTTCTCACTGGGAACACAGAGAAAAATCCCTTCGTGCTTATAGCAGGAGGAGGGGGGAAGCAACCACTTTGGAACATGCTAGAGTTTGTTCGTTTTAACAATGTCTGCTCTTAGGGGAATTTATTTAATCAGAACCTACATAATCTGGAGGAAGGGAGATGCCAGACTCCAGCCCCTTCAAGCATCCTGTTCCACCTAAGGCGGGGGGTACCCCTCAAACTGAGAAGCATGTGTGAATTTCACAGTCCAGAAATTTCACAGTGCAGGCTCACTGACAGACTAGACCTAATCACAGAACCCTTCCCCTCCCCCACACCTTACCGCCATCTTCCTAAGGGACTACTCCTAGCAGTTCCATTTACCCAGTACATCTTGTTCAGCTACGAAGAAAAAATTATAAGTTATACTAAAAGGCAAAACATACAGTTTGAACACAGACTCAGGTATGGCAGGGATGTGATATTGGAATGATCAGACTGGGGATTTGTGACTGCCATGATTAATGTGCTAAGAGCTCTAATGGATAAAGTAAAAGCATGGTAGAACAGATGGGCAGTGTAAGCAAAGGGATGGAAATCTCAAGAAGGAACCAAAAAGGAAAGCTGGAGATCAAAAACCTAGTAACAGAAATGAAGAATGCCTTTGATGGGCTTATTAGTAGACAGGACACGGCTGAGAAAAGAATCTGAGCTTGAGGATATGTCAATAGGATATGTCAACCTCCAAACCTGAAAAGAGGAAAAAGACTTAAAAAAAAAAAAACTGGAGCAGAATATCCATCTGTGGGACTACCACAAATGGTGTAACATACGCATGATGGGATTTAGAAGAAGGAGGGGGAAGACAGAACAAAACAGAAGAAATATTTTAAAAAATGAGAATTTCCCCTAAAACCATAGATGCAGGAAGTTCAGAGGACAATAAGTAGGAAAATACTAGAAAAACCATGACTAGGCATATACTTTTCAAATTATGGAGCATCAAAGATACAGTATCCTGTATCTACTGCTTCTGTCTACTTTTTGTGCCCTCTCTTTAATTTTACTTTAGAACTTTTCCTGCTAATTATTTGGCATGTAGATGGCTACAACCGGTTTATCTTCACCAGGCATTTTACCCTGTACCATTACAAGTGCCCCTTTGAACACTCATTTCATAGTTTTCCATTATCTGAATGTCCTTTGGACATTAGGATTGAGATCTCTGCACTGCACTTGCTTGATAGAACTTTACCCAATCCTTGTATTATAATCTTCCTTGGTTTCACTTTGTGATCCAATCTGAAACTCTGTTTCTCGTAACAGGTGGGTTAAGCCCTTTTAAATTTATTCATATGAAAGTGAAGTTTGGTCTTGGTTGTATCCTATTGCTTAATGTTTTGCTGTCTTTATGCTTTAAAATATTATTAAGATAGTTTTACAGTTTCTTAGAAATTAAATTCACTCTATGATCTAGAATTTGTGCTCCTTCTATTTCCTCCATAAGTTGACACTTAGGTACACCCAAAAACCTGCACATGAATGCTTACAGTTATGATGCTTTATTCATAATTGCCCAAACTTGGAAGCCACCAAGACGTCCTGTGCTGGATGAATGGATAAATGAACTATGGTCCACCCAGGCAATGGAATATTATTCAATTCTAAACAGAAAGGAGCAATCAGACCATGAAAAGACATGGAGGAGACTTAAAGCCATAGCACTAAGTGAAAGAAGCCAATCTGAAAGGCTACCTACTGTGTGATTGCAACTATAGAACATTCTAGAAAAGGCAAAGCTGTGGCGACAGTAGAAAGATCAGCGTTTGCCAGGAGTTAGGAGGGAGAGAGGCTGAGCAGAGAGGGTTTTTAGGGCAGTGGAAATACTCTGTCTGATGCTAGAGTGGTGGGTACATGTCATTATACGTTTGTCCAAACGCCAAGGGCAAACCCTGAGATAAACTATGGGCTTCAGGGATGATGATGTGTAGGTCAGCCAGTTGTAACAAAGGCACCCACTCTGCTTTTGATAGCCTGTGTGGGGGCAGCGGTATCTGGGAACTCGCTGTACTTTCCCTTCCATTTTGCTCTGAACCCAAAACTGCTCTAAAAATAAAGGCGATTAAAATACATTATTGACTACGTGACCTGTTTGCTTTGTTTCTTTGCTTAGTTATTTTGATAATTAGGAAAGTGGGTATTTTTATTCAGAGAGTCATTCCTTTTCCACCATTATACAACTGCCTCAAAACTCTATTTCCTTAAATAATATGTTAGTTCCCTTCTAAGAACAATGGTACAATTGCTTGTTTCCCTTTTCACCCCATTCGTACTCCTCAACCATTGATATTATATTTATTAATATTATTATTCATAGTTTTGCCTCGGTACTATTATACACATTTATGCTTTAATTACTGTATTTGCTGCAAGCAGTATTTAAAAATGTCCAGCTATTGAGGATTAATCAATGCAATGAATTTCCTGTAATTTCCAACCTTCTGCCTCACGGTCCCATTTCTACCAATTGGATCTTTCTTCTGTTGTCGGGGCAGGTGACCTCAGTATCCCAGTCCACTCCTCTAGTCCTTTTTTTTTTTTATTAATAACATTTTTTACTATGTTATGTTAGTCACCATACAGTACATCCCTAGTTTTTGGTGTCAAGTTCCATGATTCATTACTTGCATGTAACACCCAGTGCACCATGCAATACGTGCCACTCCTCTAGCCGTTATATTTATGTCTCTGTCCTGTATTTAGATACAGTGGACTTTTTTGCCGTTATTTCCCTAACTTGCCTGCTGAGATGCAGCCTTTATTAATTCCCTCAGCAGTGTCCCGGGAGCAATGCCTTCTGAGTTGTAGTACTTTTTTTTTTTTTAAGATTTTATTTATTTATTTGATAGAGAGAGAGATAGCCAGCAAGAGAGGGAACACAAGCAGGGGGAATGCGGGCCCTTAGTGGAGGAGCCTGATGCGGGCCTCGATCCCAGGACCCTGGCATCACGCCCTGAGCCAAAGGCAGACGCTTAAGCACTGAGCCACCCAGGCGCCCCTGAGTTGTAGTACTTTTATACCGTTGTGGTCTGTCTACTTGAAAGGCGGCTTCTGGCTCTCACCCAGGCACACGGCACACCTGGTTGCTCCGAGTCCCTTGGGTTTACCTGTTTACCTGAACCACCCGAACCACGGGGGTTGGGGGTTTGCTGGGAGCGCTCCTGCCCACGGCCAGCCTGCTCCCCCAGCTCCGCAGCCACAGCCAGGCTGCAAAGAAGGCACACACAGCTGTGGCCTCCAGCGTCCCTCTCCCTTATCAGGTGCAACTGTGCTGATGGATTTCAAGATTCCCTCTTCTCCGCAGCCTCTCTTGAGCGGCTTTTGCAGCCCTTAGATGTAATTTGCGGTCTGTGGGTTTTATCTGCCTCCTAGTTTCACTGGGGGAAAAAAATGAAGCCTGCAAAATGGCTTTGTTCCCCTTATGGCTTTTTTTATGATTTCCAGGAGAGGAGAAAAATGCTGACTCACAAAGCTTTGTTTACACTGATGCACAGAAGCTTTAAGTTCTAAATATACGGCTTTGTTTTGCTTGTACTTTTGGGTATTTACTTCTAATTCTACTGCTTTGTGGTCAAAGAACATGGGCAGTACGACATCGATTCGATTCTATTGATTGAGAATTTCTGTGCGATTTAGTGCATAGTCACTTTTCTTGTAAAAGTTCCGCTGGTACTTGGGAAAAATGTATCTTCTAGTTGCTGGGCTGGAGTTCAGCACCTGCTCATGAGGTTAAGCTTGTTTACAGTCTTGCTTGTGTTTTCTCTGTCCTTCGTTATTTTTCTCCTGCTTCTGTCGTTCGCTGAGAGCGTTAAAATCTTCACCGTGACTGTAGATTGGACCGTTTTTCCCTCTTACTTTTTTTTTTTTTAAAAGATTTTATTTATTTATTTGACAGAGATAGAGACAGCCAGCGAGAGAGGGGACACAAGCAGGGGGAGTGGGAGAGGAAGAAGCAGGCTCATAGCAGAGGAGCCTGATGTGGGGCTCGATCCCATAACGCCGGGATCACGCCCTGAGCCGAAGGCAGACGCTCAACCGCTGTGCCACCCAGGCGCCCCCCCTCTTACTTTTTTAATGCCTATTTTCTTGGTACAGGTTTTTTTTTTTTTAAGTTTTTATTTATTTATTTGAGAGAGAGAGAGAGCATGAGCAGGGCAGGGTGGGGAGGAGGGTGAAGCAGATTCCCCGCTGAGCAGGGAGCCCAACACAGGGCTCCATCCCAGGACCCTGATCAGGACCTGAGCTGAAGGCAGATGCTTAACGCACTGAGCCACCCAGGCGCCCCTTGGTTACAGGTTTTGTGTAGGTTTTCCTATTTATATACGTTGTGAGGCTGTATTGCTCAGGTCAGGCAAGCACAAAAGGGGTGCTAATCCTCCTGGTGAGCTGCTCCTTTCTTCCTGATGGGATTCTCTTGATCTCTCTCCTTGTTTTTTGCATTAAAGCCGTTTCCTCTGCTCAGCATTGTATATTTACCTCAACCTGTCACTTCCCTTCAAACTTTCTCTGTCATTGTGTTTTATTTGAGGTGAATCTCTGCTAAATGACATAGAGCTGGTTTTTTAAAAATTTAGATTCCAGTTGTGTCTGTCATTCAGCTCATAAGGAGAGTCCTATTACTGTGATAAATGTTTGGATTTATTTATACTTCCTATTTCTCACTCCTTTATCTTACTTCTTTTGTGTATTTTTATTTTCTACTGGGTTGTGCTTCCTTTATTCACCTCTTTTCACTGATTTATAGTGTACTTATTCTGTTTCTATTCTTCATTATATTTTAAAAATATGCACACTGTATTTAACAAAGTTCTAATGGTATTCAATGTTTTATCCTACTGAGCCATATCAAAACTTGAGAATATTTAACCCTGTTTTTTAACTTCCTCTGTTACATGTGTTTTCTTCAATATTTCAGTTCCAACATGTTTTTAATTTCCCCAAATGTTTTACTCTGGCTGTTTTAGTCAGTGTTTGTTTAAATGGACCCACATGCTTACCAATTCTTTTTTTCTTTCTTAGAGCCCAATGAAGGGCTCGATCTCACGACCCTGAGACCATGACTTGAGCCAAAATCAGGAATCAACTGACTGAGCCACCCAGGCGCCTCATGCTTACTGATTCTGAACACACCCTGACTTGTTTGACTCCTTCCTTTAGGTTCGGTACCCGTCTTTCAGCTGTGCATGCTTCAGGAGGTCATTCAGCGAGGACGTCTGACTCCTCGATTGTGTTTGTCTCCCTCTGAAGTGTCCTTATTCCCTTCACTCCAGGATGACAGTAGCTGCTGTAGGCTTTTAGGTGGAGAGGCTTCTCTGTCCGCATTTATTGGTCTGTCATTTTCCAGCACGTGAATGTTGGTATTTATTCTTCATAGATGCCCTAGCTTTTCCTTTTCCGTTTTTTTTAGCACATTCTCTTTGTGTTTGCTCTACCAGACTTTCACAGTGAAGTGGTCCAGTGAAGACTTATTTTTCTTTATTGGGATGCGTATTAGTTATCTACTGTCGCAGAAAACTACCCTAAAATGCAGTGGCTTGACACGACGCATATGGGTTACCTTGCTGTTTCCGTGGGTCAGGAATCCAGGCATTCCTGGGCTGGCTGTTCTGCTCCTGAGTCCTGCCCCAAGGCTGCAGTCAGGGTGTTGGTCGGGACCACAGTCATCTCTCAACTGGGGCAGAATCTGCTTCTAGACCTTCATGGGAGGCTGGACTGAGAACCTCTCTTCCCTGCTGGCTGTGGGCCCAAGGCCACCCACAGTTCCTTGCCGGGCGGTCTTTCTCACCTGAGCAGGTTGGGGAGAAGAGCCAGAGAGAGAATGTGACAAGACAGAAGTCATGGTTTTTTATAACCTAATCTTGGAAGTGGCATCCTGTCACCTTTGCCATATTCTATTTGTTAGAAATAAGTCATTAGATCCAAATCGCACTCAAGGGTGAGCTATGACACGGGACGTTGATACTGGGAGGTGGATGTCATTGGGAGCCAATGTAGAAGATAGAACACAGGACACGTGATTTCTAAATCTGAATATTTATGTTTTTTCATCAATTTTGGAAAATATTCAGCACTACTTTTTTAAAAAATTCGACTCTTCTTTTTCTTTATTGTCTCTTTTAGGATATCCTATAAACAACTATTGGAGCTTCTTATTCCGTAATCCCTTTAGCTTCATCTCTTTCTGTCTCTGAGCTGATTTCTGTCTGGGCTGCATTCTGGGCAATTCTTCAATCCTACCTTCCATTTCACCTCTTTGCTCTTCAGCCATCTGGTATTTAACACATTCAGTAAAGTTTCAATCATTGACCATATATTTTAACACATTTTATTGGTTCTTTTAGTAACATTTTTATTTTTCAAGCCTGTTAAGGAATTTTCACCTGTTTTAATTCTATGGTATCTTTAAGATTGTGTTGTGTTCTGTTCTCAGATGTTGTGTTGTGTTCTCAGATGTCCCTGGGGATTTTCGCGTTATTGGGAATTGCTTCCTCACGTGTTTTGTGAGCTTTGGTTTTACGTTCATCTTTAGTGCTTCATCTGAGGGAATCCTATGTGGAGTGGGCTGGGGATTTCACTCGAGAATGATTTTGTACTTCTATCTGCCTGGTACCCCAGTGATACCAAAATCCTGAGGCTAATTTTGGCGTATTAATTTCACTGTTTTGGTATTCTTGAATCACCTAGGCAGAGTAAATTGGAACCCCATCTTTTAGTTCAGAGCTTGCCAAACTTTACATGCAGAGGGTCAGATAGTCAATATTTCGGGCTTTGTGGGACATTCAGTCTCTTGCTATTACTCAGCTTTGCCCTTGTAGTGGGAAAGCAGTCATAGATAGTATGTAAAAAAATGAGCAGAGCAGTTTTTCAATAAAACTTTATCCAATAAAAACCAGTGACCAGATGGATTTTGTATGTGTGCCATAGTTTGCCGATGCTGGCTCTAGGTAGAGATAAACTCAGTTTTTCAATTCTTTTAGGAGACGTTTACATTTTTAAAAATATTTTTTAACCAGAGATCAGGGAGAGACCAATTTGATTGTTATATTTTTGTGGAAAGATTGGATTTTTTTTGAGTGACCTCTTCATGAAGGGTTCAGTCATTCGAAGATTTTCCAGTTTTTAAAACATTTTTTAGTAAGATTTAATTTATGAGAGAGAGAGAGAGATGGAGAGGGAGAAGGAAAAGCAGACTCTGGGCTAAGCACAGAGCCCAACTCAGGACTGGATTATGACTTGAGCTGAACTAAGAATCAGGCACTCAACCAGCTGAGCCACCCAGGCGTCCTGAAGATTTTCCAGTTTTATGCAGGAGTCTCAGTCCTAGCTCCCTGCACCGAGGAACCAAATCCTCATGGCCTATTAGGACTGGGGCTGGCTAGTCAAACTCATTATGCAGTGTGTTTTTAGGTGTTTCATATGCATTTGAAATAATTCATTGAAAAAATTAAATCTTCTTCATTTCTTCTAATTTTTATTTTTCAAATTACTTATTTGTACTTGTGTCACCCAAAAACCCAATATCTTGAATGTACCGATATACTTCAGAGATAGGGAATGCCCACTTTCACCAAAGCTACTCTGAACATCACTTACAAAACCTAAACCTATTTAACTTCCGATAACTTGCATAGTCAAATGTACTTTGTAGCCCAGGTATTAGTATACTGGAGTTCACTGATGTACTTTTTAATGTCACTGATGACTTTAGAATAATAAGCATGAAAATATGGAATTGAAAATTATTTATTTATTTATTTATTTTAAAAAGATTTTATTTATTTATTTGACAGAGAGAGAGACGGCCAGGAAGAGAGGGAACACAAGCAGGGGGAGTGCGAGAGGAAGAAGCAGGCTCCCAGCAGAGGAGCCTGATGTGGGGTTCGATCCCATAACGCCGGGATTACACCCTGAGCCGAAGGCAGATGCTTAATGACTAAGCCACCCAGGCGCCCCAGAAATTGAAAATTATTTAAAAATAATATTAATAAAATGATGCTTTTATCTATTTTATTTTTTAGGGTTTTCATAAGACTCTATTTGAAAGGGTCCTGTTGCTAAATGAAAGGTTTGAAACTATTACTTTTGAGAGAACTGAAACTCCCTGTCTTGCCATCCATCTCCTTGCACTCGTGAGCTGGAGGCACATGGGGTCAAAGTCAGGAACATACTGGGGCTTCTTCAAAGGGAAGAGCTGAACAAGAAAGAAAGACATGCTCTGTTTCTGTTTCCACCCTAAGTGGGTGGACTTCCATCCACTTCCCACACTAAGAATGCAGAGTGAGTGTCAGACTCCAGCGTATATACGGTTCAGTCCTCAACAATACAGTCCTTACCCCTTACCTCTGAGACCAGCTGTACTTGGGTGTACCCAGGCCATATGTGCTTCCAACCAACTGGCTACAAATTCATGGTTCCGACACCTCGTCAGGTTCATTAGCTTCACAGAACAGCTGAGAGAATGCAGGCAGGACAGCACCATACTTAGGATTAGGGTTTTATTAAGAAGAATGCAGAAAGAGACACACAGGGCAAACTCTGAGAGAGTCCTGGATACAGAGCTCCCATGCTCCCGTCCTCATGGAGTCAGAGTGCGTCACCCTCCGGACACAGCACTGTGGTCACGAATCAGGAAGTTCACTGAGCTTTGGTGTCCAAAGATTTTAATGGGATTTAATTGACTGAATCATTGGCCACTAGATTGAATTCAGTCTCCAGATCCTCTCTCCTCCCAGGAGGGTTGGGAGGCTCAAAGTTCCAGCCCTTTACTCAGGTGCTGGGTCTTTCTGGGAAACAACTCCCATTTTTGAAGCTATCTAGGGGAAGGAAGCCCAGTCACCTTATTAACATAACAAAAGCCCTACTATTACCCAGGAAATTCCAAGGGGTTTTGAAGCACTCTGCTGGGCACTGGGGAAAAGGATCAACTCTATTCTTTATTATACCACAGCTCTTTTGGAGACTTTTCTTGGGATTCTCATTTTAGATTTCCTCTTCTCCTCTCTCTGTGACACAACAGGACCCAGGGCTTATTCTCAGGTGAGAGCTGGCATCAACTTTCTTCACCTTCCTTAGATGGTAAGTAGGAGACAAAAGGGAATTCAGGGGAAAGGAGCTACATGAGGTCATTTGTCTTCATTTACCCTTTCTTATTTGAGGCAAAACTATTTTCTGGTGCCTGCAATGGATTGACTCAGTTCCTAGGGTAGGAAGCTGGAGAGCATGGGGCCAATGCGGGATCACACCAGAGGAGGGCCTGTGTGTCTGGACTTGCGTGTGTGTATACCCACCGGGATCCAGTAGGGGGCGCTGGACATGACTCAAGATTCAGCCGTTCATCATCCTGGCACGCGTAGTCGGGAGCCTAAGACACACGCTGAGGCATTTGTTTTGCTTTTCCTCACGTTCTCGCTTCCTTTCTAGCAGCTTCATCTCTGCAGATTGGTCTATTTTTCTCCATTTCTTTTGAAACTAATTTTCCTGTCCCAATTCCTGCCTTTGTCAGATTGTATCTCTCTTCAGTGTTTCTTTTTCGCGATCTTTGAAAGTTCTAAATAAAAGTGCATGTATTTATGTGGAGTGAATAATGCATGAATCCGTTCCTTTCAATGCATGAAATTGTGCTCCCTACAATGTCACTCATTAATCTATATGGCAAAAACAGTGGGAGCAGTTCAATGTGGTTAAAGATAATTAGCAATTGATTAGCACCTGAGAAGCTAAATAAAAAGACACATTTCCCCCCAATGGCTTGAGTTGATAAAAACAAGAATTCTTGTTTGAGGCAAGTCGTGTTGTTTAGCACTGTGAGGGAGAAAAATCTTTGTGTTAATATGAGCATGAATCAGGGTAAATATTTATTTGGGAAAAGAGACGGGAACCATCCCCAAGTATTCATTATAATGTATTTTGTTAAA
>NC_048235.1:3775594-3905084 GCF_002007445.2 Ailuropoda melanoleuca | reverse complement strand
AAGATTTTATTTATTTATTTGACAGAGAGAGAGACGGCCAGGAAGAGAGGGAACACAAGCAGGGGGAGTGCGAGAGGAAGAAGCAGGCTCCCAGCAGAGGAGCCTGATGTGGGGTTCGATCCCATAACGCCGGGATTACACCCTGAGCCGAAGGCAGATGCTTAATGACTAAGCCACCCAGGCGCCCCAGAAATTGAAAATTATTTAAAAATAATATTAATAATGATGCTTTTATCTATTTTATTTTTTAGGGTTTTCATAAGACTCTATTTGAAAGGGTCCTGTTGCTAAATGAAAGGTTTGAAACTATTACTTTTGAGAGAACTGAAACTCCCTGTCTTGCCATCCATCTCCTTGCACTCGTGAGCTGGAGGCACATGGGGTCAAAGTCAGGAACATACTGGGGCTTCTTCAAAGGGAAGAGCTGAACAAGAAAGAAAGACATGCTCTGTTTCTGTTTCCACCCTAAGTGGGTGGACTTCCATCCACTTCCCACACTAAGAATGCAGAGTGAGTGTCAGACTCCAGCGTATATACGGTTCAGTCCTCAACAATACAGTCCTTACCCCTTACCTCTGAGACCAGCTGTACTTGGGTGTACCCAGGCCATATGTGCTTCCAACCAACTGGCTACAAATTCATGGTTCCGACACCTCGTCAGGTTCATTAGCTTCACAGAACAGCTGAGAGAATGCAGGCAGGACAGCACCATACTTAGGATTAGGGTTTTATTAAGAAGAATGCAGAAAGAGACACACAGGGCAAACTCTGAGAGAGTCCTGGATACAGAGCTCCCATGCTCCCGTCCTCATGGAGTCAGAGTGCGTCACCCTCCGGACACAGCACTGTGGTCACGAATCAGGAAGTTCACTGAGCTTTGGTGTCCAAAGATTTTAATGGGATTTAATTGACTGAATCATTGGCCACTAGATTGAATTCAGTCTCCAGATCCTCTCTCCTCCCAGGAGGGTTGGGAGGCTCAAAGTTCCAGCCCTTTACTCAGGTGCTGGGTCTTTCTGGGAAACAACTCCCATTTTTGAAGCTATCTAGGGGAAGGAAGCCCAGTCACCTTATTAACATAACAAAAGCCCTACTATTACCCAGGAAATTCCAAGGGGTTTTGAAGCACTCTGCTGGGCACTGGGGAAAAGGATCAACTCTATTCTTTATTATACCACAGCTCTTTTGGAGACTTTTCTTGGGATTCTCATTTTAGATTTCCTCTTCTCCTCTCTCTGTGACACAACAGGACCCAGGGCTTATTCTCAGGTGAGAGCTGGCATCAACTTTCTTCACCTTCCTTAGATGGTAAGTAGGAGACAAAAGGGAATTCAGGGGAAAGGGCCTACATGAGGTCATTTGTCTTCATTTACCCTTTCTTATTTGAGGCAAAACTATTTTCTGGTGCCTGCAATGGATTGACTCAGTTCCTAGGGTAGGAAGCTGGAGAGCATGGGGCCAATGCGGGATCACACCAGAGGAGGGCCTGTGTGTCTGGACTTGCGTGTGTGTATACCCACCGGGATCCAGTAGGGGGCGCTGGACATGACTCAAGATTCAGCCGTTCATCATCCTGGCACGCGTAGTCGGGAGCCTAAGACACACGCTGAGGCATTTGTTTTGCTTTTCCTCACGTTCTCGCTTCCTTTCTAGCAGCTTCATCTCTGCAGATTGGTCTATTTTTCTCCATTTCTTTTGAAACTAATTTTCCTGTCCCAATTCCTGCCTTTGTCAGATTGTCTCTCTCTTCAGTGTTTCTTTTTCGCGATCTTTGAAAGTTCTAAATAAAAGTGCATGTATTTATGTGGAGTGAATAATGCATGAATCCGTTCCTTTCAATGCATGAAATTGTGCTCCCTACAATGTCACTCATTAATCTATATGGCAAAAACAGTGGGAGCAGTTCAATATGGTTAAAGATAATTAGCAATTGATTAGCACCTGAGAAGCTAAATAAAAAGACACATTTCCCCCCAATGGCTTGAGTTGATAAAAACAAGAATTCTTGTTTGAGGCAAGTCGTGTTGTTTAGCACTGTGAGGGAGAAAAATCTTTGTGTTAATATGAGCATGAATCAGGGTAAATATTTATTTGGGAAAAGAGACGGGAACCATCCCCAAGTATTCATTATAATGTATTTTGTTAAACAGTGTCTGGCACCAGAAGTCTAAAATCTTTATAAACATTTAGTGGTAAAAATGTGAAATACTGATACCGCCACACCAATCAAGCCTACTGTGTCTCCCAATGTGTTCAGTATTCTCAAGCAGTCTTTTCAGGTAGACTCACAAAAAGCGGACTCTGATAGGAAATCGATTTGGGCATCCGAAGGGCTTCAGGGTTGGGGGGTCTCAGGCGCCAAGAGCATGCCTGGTCCCCATCCTCAGCTGTCCTTCTCCAGCCTCACGCACACGTGGACAGTACAGACGCCGGTCCGTCCGCAGTGAGGAGAACCGATGCTGACATTTTCAGTGAAGGTACAGGCTTCCCTGGGCTCGCTCCCCGTTCAGTGTTTTCTGTGCTTCCACATCGGCCACCTGCTATTCTCGCCTTTCTCCTTCCTTCGTCCTGCACTAGGCATTTTGGGGGACCCATGCTTGGCCCCCTCCTCCACGGGGGTGAAACAGGTGTTAGGCTGTGCGCTACAACTCTCCTCTGTGCCAAAACCCTGAAGCCTTCTCCCAGATTATCCATGTGCTTCCCCTGCTGGAGGTCCCGGGAGGACGGACTGCAGGTTGCTGGGAGCCTCCCGGGTCACAGGCGCCTCCCACTCCGGGTCCGGGCCGTGGGCTCTGCCCACTGCTCAGGAAGCCATGCTGGTCACCGCCTGGGCTGCTGGACCAGCAGGGCTGAACCCTGGCAAGACCTCTCCATAAACACTCTTTGAAAAAAACCAGAATTATGACAAGTATAGATGAGCTGCGATGTCACGTTAGTTTCAGGCCCACAACGCGGTGGCGGAACAACAAAGATTCCATCGCGTGGGAGCGGAGACCTGTGTGTCTTGTGGCCGCGCCCTAGGGGTGCCCCTGCTCGGTCAACCTGCACCTGCCACCAGGCCTGCCTGCCTCTGTCTCGTCCCTTCTTCACTCCACGCACAGCGCTGGTAGCTCCAGGGAACGCTATCTGCATTAGAACCTCAGGTCCATCACTAACTGTCCAGCCCGGCTTTCCGACACAGGTTAAGGTGCAGGAATAAGCAGGCAGACAGGAACACGCTTGAATTGCAGCGTCTTCTCGCCCCTAAACTTCTTCCTCATTCTCTGCCAACCGCACGCAGTAATTTCCCATGGTGGACTAGCCTTCCGTGATGGAACATTCACTACTAATCAGAATCTTACTACGAATCTTTGTGGATTCCTTTCGTCCCCCACGGAGTCTTTTATTCATTACAGAGTATTTGATGATGATCTTTTAGGAACTGGACTCTACTCTCCCTGCCTGCCTAATATTGCTACAGCCCTAATGGGACCCCTTTCTGTAGCAAGAAAAACATAATTAGATGAAATCATACCTCACGTTCCTTAATAAAAGTCCCAGTCACCCTTTGATCCTTCTGCTGATACATGCAGATTGTGGCCGTTGATGAAACAGGACCCTAAGAAAAACTTGTCTGGCAGTGATAATGCTACAATTACTAACAACGAACTTACATCTTGTGGTTCAGTCACTGTGACCGTGCTTTAGGCTGACCATTATCCCTAAGCCTGATGACCACGTTCGATAGAAGCATATCAGTGTTCCTCTTCACGGAAGAGGGGCTGTGGTTCCCGGAGACCAGGTTGCCAGCTTCCATAGCTAGCGATCACCAGACTGACCCTCGGGCACCCTTGGGTCTAAATCCATCTTCCTCACACTTCTGTCTTCAGGAACTTCTTATCCTTACACCTTCAAGTTGAAGGACCTGTCTAGAGACTGTTACTAAGCAGTTAAGAAAAAAAGTCGTTATTACCATCCTTATGTAATAATCAAACCAAGGATTGTCAGTGATCACTTTCCTCTACTAATTATGCACATTAATCACAAACCTATTTTTGGAGAGATCTACCTCTCATAACTTGGAAAGACTCTGTTGGGAGGGATGCTGGGATCTCAGCGGAGGGGCTGATTAGGTGCACATGGAGTGAGGGGGACTGATTGGGGTATAGTTTAATTTGGGTTTGCGTCTGTATCTGAGGGGATCTTTTGTGGCAGGGCTGGGGCAGCGGGCATCTGCAAACACTGGTCAGCGATGATATTCAGGGTGAGAAAGAGCTTATTGTCACCGTTGTGTGAGTTCTGCCAGGCTAATGGGCTGTCAGAGATGGGCTTGGAGGAGGGACTTAGCCCCTTCTTTTGAATTTGGGGTACTGGGGATGGGGGGTCTCTAGGCCCATTCTAGGTATTCTAAATACAAGTCACTGTTAATGGGTCAGGTGGAGTGGGACGAGCTTAGCTCTTGACAGGGCTCCTCTCCCCGTGAACCATCAATACGAGACATGAGGGAGAAGCGTCTCCATCGGGGCTGAGCAAATAGGACTGGAAAAAAGAGAAAGCTGTGATTCCATGGGCAAGTCAGGTCTTGGGGATTTCTCCCGTGGCCCCATGGCTTGTTCATGTCAGCAAGACCAATTCTCAACAGTCATTCACAGGTGCGAAGGGGTCTCCTCATTGTGCAGTTTCATCCAGAAGCCTCGAAACATAGCAGGCTGAGTCTATACTCTGACGTCCTTGCTCGCAGCAGGATGACAACCCCAGAGGGAAAACCAGGCGGTGCGGACTTGGGACATCCGAACGAACCTGTGCATTGTCAGGAAAGCTAGCTCACCTGGCAAGCCTTCACTGGCCTCCCTTCTGAACTAAGACAAACCTCAACGTGGTAAACTGATCGCGCCAAGCTTGGGAAGCAGTCAAAACCCTGTTAAAAACAATTGATTCCATATATCTTCTTGGGCAAAGTCAGAATTTTTTTTTCCTAAGAGCTATTGGTATTCTGCTCAGTGTTCCCTTTGAATTCACTGTGTTCTCTTAGACTCTGAAGTCACAGTAAGTTTCTGTCTCTCTCGTGAATTCTAAAATGCACGCTGGATAACTTCTCGTAGTCCATACACTTGAAATGAACCCAACACAAGTCATTAGAAAATACTGTAAGATCCTATTTTTAAGGACTACCTGGCTATATCTTCATTTTTCTTTTTCTTTTCTTTTGAGAATAGGCTACATGGCTCTTGTCTGGGAGAGCTGTGTGATCTTAGAGCCACACGCAAGCCTGTCAGGATAGCCCCCAGAATGTCCCGGGCTGCAGTGAGATGGTGCCGCTGTGAGCATGCTCATTGATTCTGGAATAAGGAGCCAGGAGTTGGGGGATGGTGAACTAGCAGAAGACAGAGCTGAGGTGTGTGGCATCCTGGTTGGCAAAAGTGAGGGCAGCTATGTGACTCAGCCACCTGGAATAGCCAATGCTTAGCACAATGCTTGGCCCATCACATGTGTTTGATTCAACTTTATTCGATGAGTGAGTGAATCAGGAACATAGGGCCATCTAGAATGTTTCTTGTGCTCTGGATACTCCTGCCAACCTGTCTGGGATTGACCCGATACTTCACAGTCTGCCCTGCGGTGGTTTTGTCTTGCTGTGGATTCCCTCCAGTATTTAAAGGTCTGAGGTCCCTTCTTTCATGAGAGATCCCACTGCAAGGCTGCAGGCATTTTCCGACACTTTGGAGCCAAAAATATTCCAGTTGTCTATTATTGTATTACCAACTACCCCAAAACCTAGTGACTTTAGATAACTGTTTTATTATATCTAAAGATTTTATGGGCCAGGAACTTGGGGATGGCTCAGCTTGGGGATTCTTGGGCTCTGGGTGGCCCTGACGGGGGTTCCCTTTATACCTGGTTGAAGGGCTGGCCTGGAGGGCCCAGGTGTCTTTCTTCACCTGTCTGGTGCCTGGTCTGGGATGCCCGGAAAGCAGGGCTCGGCTGGTGCTGTGGACAGGACACCTCCATACATGTGGTCTCTGCAGCTTGGTGAGCCCGGACGGAGCAGGAAGGGGAAGCCGTCCATTTGCTCAGTGTGGGCGTGGGTACTAGCACATTTCATTTCTGCTCTCCTCTATCAGCGGAGCGGCTCGAGAGCCCACCTAGATTCCACAGGAGGGGACATCAATCCCACGTGTCCAAGGACAGAGTGTCCAGGAATTTGTGGCCATCTTCACCTAATCATGAAGAACCTCAAATTGAAAATGTGTCACAACAGCGGAAAGGGAGAAACAACCCAAATGCCCACCCAGGAATGACTGGAGAAACAAAATGTGTTCTTTCCATGCAATGGGGCTTTTTCCAGTATCAAAAGAAAGGACACCTTGACACCTGCTGTAGTGTGGATGAATCCCAAGGCCTTGCACTGAGTGAAATAAGCCTGTCACAAAGGACAAGTATGAATCCCCTTATTTTTTTAAAAAAGATTTTATGTATTTATTTGAGAAAGAGAGCAGAGCAGGAGAGAGAGCACGGGCAATGGGGAGGGGCAGAGGGGGAGGAAGAAGCAGACCCCCTGCCTCCAGCTGAGCAGGGAGCCTGATGCGGGGCTCGATCCCAGGACCCTGAGATCATGACCTGAGCCCGAGGCAGACGCTTCACCCACTGAGCCACCCAGGGGCCCAATTAGGTGATTTGTGAATGTCATTTAAAAATTAACTACATTGAAGACTTTCTTATGCCCAGGAAGGTTTATTCGTAAATTATTAATGTTGGGTTGTTTTTTTTTTTTTGCCTTATTAAAATAAGTAAAAGTGAGTTATGAAATAGAACTTTTTTTTTTTTAACTAAGAAGTACTTGAACTCACCCGTCAGCACCTATCAGAACCAACACAGGGTGCCTCTCCCACCTTGTCTGTGTATATACAAATTAATTCAGGTTTTCCTTGCCCTCGTAAGTGCCCCCTGACAGAATGACAGACCTAGTGGGCTTCAGGGAAGCAATGGTAGTACTCTCTCTTGAATTTAGATTTTTTGCTATCTTTTTACCCCTAGTGACATAGCATTTATTGCCCTGAGTCTTCTATAACACTTGTGTTGATAATTTTGTGGAAACCCTAAGCAGAGCATAGGTTCAGAAAAATGTACGGGTCTTCAGCATGCAGTTCAGTGTGTTTTCATGAAGTGAACCCACCCATGACATCTGCAGCTCCAACAGGACGACGAACGCTTCCAGAAGCCCCTCCCCGGCAAGAGCTTTGTCCTGGACATCTGCTGCCTCAGGTTAGCCTTCCCGGCTTTTGAGCTTTCGACAAATGGAATCATACAGTACTTGCTCTTCTTGCGTTGGCTCCTCTCAGATATATGTTTGGAGACTCACCCACATGCAGTGTGGCTGTAGATCATTTTATTTTCATTGAAATATACCACCATTTATTTCTTCATTCTGCTATTAGGCCTTTGGCTTATTTCCAGTTTTTTTGGATAATATGAAAAGTGCTGCTATCAACACCCTTACACAAATCTTTTGGTTCAGATGCGCTGCCTGTCTGTTGGATTCATATGGAGAGGTTGAATGACTGTGTCGCAAGGGATGCCTATTACGACCTCACTTGTAAAGACCGAATGGGGTTCCGAAACCGGTTATATCAATTTATATTCCCATTGTGTAGGGGTTTGCTTTGCGCTACACACTTTCCGAACCAGGAATCGTTAGCCTTCTTCATTCCCACTCTCCTGGTAGCATGATCGTGCTGTGCTGTCTGTACGCCAGTCAGAGAACACTTTTGTGTCAGGCCTGTTAAGTAATTTGTCCATTTTGTCCTAAAGGGTTATCTGCCATTTTCTTACTGATTCATAGATATTTTAAAAATATCTTCTGGATATGAATACTCCACTGGATAGATCGATTGCAAATATATTCTCCCATCCACTGGGTTGCCTTGTCACTGTCTGAATGGTGTCTTTTGAGGAATGGAAATTCTTGATTTTAATGTACAGTAGTATAAAATAATTTTTTAATTTTTTTCATTTTGCATGAGACTGTGTGTGTTTGTGTGTGTGTCTTATTGGATATATTTCCCTACCTCAAGGGCAAGAACAGAGTATTCTCTGTTTTGTTTTAAACTTTATTATCTTTTAATTTGAGATCTGCAATATTATGATGCATGGTGGTTAATTTGTTCTTGGATGGGATTAACATGTGAATCAGTGAATTTGATTAAGTAGATTGCTCTCATTGCATAGGTGGGCCTCATCCAATCAGTTGAAGGCCAAATGGACCCAAATGACCAGCCTTCTTGAGCAAGAAGGGATATTCTTTCTTTCTTTTTTTTTAAATTTAAATTAAATTAGCCAACATATAGTACGTAATTAGTTTTAGGTGCAGTGCTCAGTGATTCATCATTGTATAACACCCAGTACTCATCGTATCACATGCCGAAGGGGGTTTTCCAGCAGACTGCCTTCAGACTTCATCCACACCATTGGCTCTCCTGGATCTTGAGCCACATTGGCCCTGCAGATTTTGAACTCTCTAACCTCCATAATCACACAAGCCAATTCCTAATAATAAATGTCTTTCTGTATATACATACATCTCATTTATTCTGTTTCTCTGGAGAACGCTGGCTAACACGTGGTGCGAGATGGAGGTCAAGATACATTTTTCAGTGCCCTGGAGCTCCCGAGTCTAACCCCAGAGCTCCATGGGAACCCAGTTTAATACTACTTGTCTAGAACTCCTATCTAAAGCATTCTGTTGAGGTACCATTCATTGCTGCTTCTCACTGCCCATTTTTCCTTGGAGTCAGTTTGAAGTCTCTGTAGTGTGGAAATGAGCCTCAAAATGGGAGAGACTGGCCTGTCAGAGGGGATGCCATTGACGTCTGGGCAGGGACGCCCTGCCATGAAGCACAGTTGGGGATGTCAAAGGCAGGGGCCATGAAGAAGAGCCGTATGAGAGGAGAGAGGTGAGCTATTAGGAAGATGGTGGAGGAGAATCTGGAACACATGCCCTGGGCTCAGTGGAAGAATGGCGGCCAGGCTGATGGGAGTGGGAGCCAGGTTACCCAGCCAGTGCTGGGTAAGGTTGTTGCCACCATGACTCAGCCACACCCTCTGACTCTGCGTCTTACCATATAACCCCAAGTCTGTCTGACCTCGTTTTCCATGTTTCCCAGGGTGCTTGTTTCTGAGACACAATCGTATTCAGATAGGGCCAAGCTGGAGAAGCGATGGGGGAGGAGGCATTCAGAGTCCCCTGCACTCTTTGATTTGTAATTATGTGCAAACTTGCCCTTTAGGACCTGTGGGCATCCCAGGGAAAACTGCTGTATCAGGTAATGCATTTTTATTATCCTTTATCTCACACCTGAGCGACCTCTTTGAGTCTGCAATTTGTTACATAAATTGTATGGGCCCTTTGAATGTATTGACTGTAAGGTTGGAGACTAGTATTTGCGTGGTATGCACTATTACAGTTTCAGATCCATAATAGGTATTGGAATTCTGGAGCGTGTTTCAGATTTAATTCAGCCAAGGAGTATCGGTTAGTATAAACAAGGCTCTGATGAAATTTCCCCTCGAGGACGAGTTATGAAGTATACTCTTGAATAAGATATTACAGTTCATTTAGGTGCTTTGCTTGATTCCTGGAAAGGCAAGGACTCTGCAGGATTTGAATGTTAGTCAAGTGTCCTTTTTATAAATCCTCACTCCCATCTCCCCTTTCTGCGTAAGCATCCTGTGGAACACGATGAGGATGAGTTTTCGATTGCATTATTGAAGACTCAGTTTTATATACGATGTGAAGACAGCCGGACTTGGGGAAGGCAC
This sequence comes from Ailuropoda melanoleuca, assembly GCF_002007445.2. Lineage (NCBI taxonomy): Eukaryota > Metazoa > Chordata > Mammalia > Carnivora > Ursidae > Ailuropoda > Ailuropoda melanoleuca. The sequence goes on along the minus strand of NC_048235.1, from coordinate 3,895,289 downwards.
ATTTATTTTGGTTACATGCAGAAGACACTCATTATATATTTGTTAACTGAATGAGCAAAAACCACAAATATGACTTTTGAAATAAAATCTCTCATTTAAGCTCTGTTTTGTTCCCTAAGTGTTAAGCCCTGGAAGAGCGATCCCTTTTGTGAATATCTAGTTATTCATGCTGTGTTCTATCACTATTATAATCAATACACAATTTTTAGGACAATTAAACTGCTCATCCTCACGAAAATTTATCCAGTTGTTACTATAGCTACCAAAGTGCAAGAAACAAAACAGAACAAAACAAACAAACAAAAAAATCTTTCTCTGTGGTGAAGACAAAAAAATGTCAGCATTGGAAAATCCTTGAAGTATCGAAGTTTTATGTAAAAGAATCCATAGTTATTATTATAGAGGTGCTTCTCCTCTGACCTCTCGCCCTCAGAAGGGCGGCCAGCTTGTCTTTTCCAGGATGTGCTGCCTCTGTCTTCCTTGATGGGGGGGGGGGTGCCCCAGAAAGGGCTGCAGGTCTTGGGCTGAGTGAGACATCCGCTTCTCCACGCTGCGGCCCTGTACTTGGACTCAAGTAAGTAACGGATTTGAGCATATCATTTGATGGCCGATAGAAAGTGTGAACACACAGGGGTATTCTAGACAACTGTGTGTTAAGTTGGCTCCTAGGAACTTAATATTTATTTTGGTGTCTCTTCCTGTGTCATCCTGTTTTATGCAAGAGGAAGTATCTGAAGGAGAAAACAGGGTGTGGCTGAGGTTAGGCACCAAAGGTGGGGGCAGTGGTCAGGGCAAGAGCAGATCGGGACTGCCTCGGGTCGGGAGCAGGCTATGCAGAAGCCATGCTGTCTGTGGAAAATGTTAGTCGAGTTACAGTCTAAGATTCAGGTCTGCAGGGTTGCCAAGAACACAAAGCAAAGGAATCTAGAAAGTGTGTGGTAAGATGTATTAGGGAAGGTTCTCCAGAGACAGAACCAGTGGGATGGACACACACACACACACACACACACACACAGAGACACAGAAAGAGGTTTGTTGTAAGGAATTGGCTGACAAGGGTAACATGCCCGGTGGGCTGGCAGGCTGGAGAAGGCTAGTGTCCCAGTACGAACCTAAACTCTGTCTGCTGGATAATCTTCTCTTACTCGGGGGGAGGGGTGGGTCTTTCCTTCTCTTTGGGCCTTCAGCGGGTTGGTTGAGGCCCACCCACGTTATGGAGAGCACTCTGATTTCCTCAGTGCCCATTGATTTAAATGCTAATCTCATCTGAAGACACCTTCCCAGAAACATCCAGAATAATGGTTGACAAACTCTGGGTACCACGGCCCAGGGAAACTGATATGTAAAATTACCCATCATGTAAGTCTGGATAACAATACATTTTTGAAAAGTGGAGCCCTTCTCCCATGGGCGTGCTTCACCTGGCTTTGAAGGTAGAGCCAAGCGAGCGTGCTTTCCTAGAGGAACCTTTCCCTGACCCACAGGCTTTGTATGGTCTAGGACTATCACACTAGGCGCCAGGGGGCGCGTGTATCCCACTCCCCTCTTTGCTGAAGTGGGGGAGCCTGGAAGAAAGACTCTGCGCTCTGTTAGTGGGCTTCACAGTGGGCCTTGCAATGTCAGCCGCTGGGGAAAAAAAAAAAAAAACACACAGAGGGAGGAGGAGAGCTTTTATGGTCAATATCGAGAATGCAAATCTATACCCTGGGAAGTCCAATCTGATTACCATCGCGACCTAGATACACTTACGCTGTTTCACATCGCCTGCGTGTCGGTCGGCAGGCTCTCTATCTCTCCAAGTTGTGAGTCTTCTGTGAGCAGGACAGACACCCCCAGCACGGCGTGGGGAGAGAACAAAGCGGCACGGCCCTGCCTTCCTGATCCAAACGGACAGCTGCCAAATACATCAAAGGGAACCCACCTTCAAGGGACGAGGGCGTGGGCGGGAGATCAGACTCCAGCACCACCGAGCAGTCTCTTATTTTCGCTGCTTACAAGGCCTCGGCCCCCTGCGGATGCAATCATTTCAACCTGAGCAGAGGCTCGCTTCCAGAAGCACCTCTGTTTGCATAGGACAGAAGGGAACGAAATGGGTGTGAAGACATCGATAGGCGTGTCCAAATTTCTTTCTATAATCATTCTGTTTTCTGGCTATGAACGAAGTCAAGCTCTGAGGAGAAGACATAGAAGAAACAAAATAATAAAGGAGATAAATCAAAGCCACCCAACATTAAGCAATCAATTAGTAGCGAGTTATTTGGGTGAAGTAACTGCTTGTAAGACACATACATTCCATGTGCTCCGTGGAGATGCATATGGATGAGTCTCTACGCTGTGTTCACCTATGTTATCCTCTCTCTTTTCTCATATATACGTGTGAGTGTGTGTGTGTATAAATTGTTAAAAGTCTGTCTGTGCATGTACATACATTTTTTTAATTCAAAATGGAGGAACTAGGGGCACCTGGGTGGCTGAGTCTGTAAAGCATCTGCCTTAGGCTCAGGTCATGATCTCAGGGTCCTGGGATCAAGCCCCACATCAGGCTCTCTGCTCATCGGGGAGCCTGCTTCTCCCTCTCCCTTTGTCTCTGTCCCTGCTCGTGCTCTCTCTCTCTCAGATAGATAGATAGATAGATAGATAGATAGATAAATAAATAAATAAAATCTCCAAAATAGAAGAATCGTTTTTATAGCTCTGGATATTGCCTTTTTACTTAAAAAATGACTTGTGAGCTTTTCTTCATGCCATTAATATGAAGTCATGTCATTTATTTAATTCTTTTTCTGATTCAGTATTTAGATTGATTTTAGTTTTTTGCAATTATAGAAAATGTTGTTATGGTCTTTCTGGCACATTCACCATTGCTCATTAGTATTATTTTTTTAGGACAGATTCTCAGAAATTTGAAAGACAGGATCCCAGAGGATGGACAGTGCCAACAGTTTTGTTGCGTGTTGCCAAGTCACTTCTTTGGAAACGTCCACCAACGTAGAGCCCCTCTAGCAGTGTGTGAGGTTGTGAATGCCCTACTCATTAATTAGTATTGATTGGTATTTTTAAAATTGCCTAATGAATAGAGAAAGGAAGGGAGCACATTTTAATTTGGATTTTGTGATGACTTGGAGGGATCACAACATCTGGTTGAGTGCGGAGTCATTCTCACCTGGCTGACTGGAGGGGGCAGCCCTGGAACCAGGCAGGATGGAGTTGGGATGGGGTGTATAAGTTTAGAAAAGATCTGTTCTCAGATTTTGTGGTAGGGAGAAAGTGGAACAAGGTGGGGGGGTGCTCAAATGAGTGGAAGTGCTCAGTAGGGAAACAGGGTGCTAAGCGGGGAGGACTGGGGTGACCAGTCACTGTGGAGAGGGATACCTGTCCACCAGAGACTGACCATCAGCTTGAAGTCAGAGGGCTACATGCAGATCCCGGCTCTGCATTGGTACCTGTGTGACCCTGGTGAAGTTACTCAACCTTCCTGTGGCTCCGTTGATCACCTAAAAATAAGGATGATGAGAATACTTACTTCCAAGCATTTTGGAGAAGATCCCGTGATGGATGCATCGCACTTAGAAACCTTAAGACTTAGAATCGTGCCTGGCTTTTGGTGGACATTCAGTACGTACGACCTGCTCTTCCCTGCAGTTGGAACCGCACTTCTGAGGGCAGGTGTCCCAACGGATCACGCTGCATTGGACACCGAGTTCTTCTGGTGCAGTACTTCCAGAACATGCGTGGCTTTGCAGTCTCAGCGTACTATCCTCATGTGGATTTTCGTATCTCATCTTCCTCCCTTCCTTCCATAAACATTTCTTGTGAACTTACTGTTGCTGCACACTGTCCTAGACGTACGGAGTAGGGCAGTGTCTTAGTCTCTCTGGGCTCTTGTAACAAAGAGAACACAGACTGGGTGGCTTCTGGGCAACGAAGCTTTATTTCTCACAGAGCTCAAGGCTGGAGAGTCCAAGTTCATGGTGCTGCAGATCTGGTGGCTGGTAAGAGACTCTTCCCTCGTATGTGGCTGTCCTGCCACGGCAGCCTCCCATCCTGCAAAGGAGGAGCTAGCTCTTGGGGTCCTATTATAAGGGCACTAATCCCAGTCCAGAAGGCTGCACCCTCATGACCTAATCATCCTCCTAACACCATCACATCGGGAGTTAGGGTTCCAACATACACATTTTAGGGGGGTACACACAGTCTGTAGTAAGTGGTGAACAAACCAGATGAAAATCCCGGCTCTCATGGACCTTAAGATCTAGTGGACGTGTCTTGTACGTGTGCCATGCTTTTCTGATTATGTGATTATTTACATGCTCCATAGAATGCTCTTCTCTCTCGTTTTTCACTATGCAATCCTCCCCTTCCTTAAAATCCAACTAAAATTCTATTTCCTTCCTCCAAATCATCCTTGACTCCTTCAGCCGAAATTCAAGGTCACCTACAGATTGGGCATATGGTCTATAGTGAGTCCTAGTGATGGTTTCCTTGAATGTTTAACACTCTTATTCTTCACCTTCCTGCTGGCACTCATCAGTGGTTATTTACATTAGCGACTCTTCTCTCCTATGAAACTTAGAGCTTTTGGCAGATAATGTCCAGGACTTATCCATCTTTGTCTCCCTCGCATTGCTGAGCCCAGGGCCGTGTGTGTAACTGATGATTAATAAATGTTTTTTTGAAGAAAATAAGTGGAGGAGGAAGCTGGCATGATTAATGCTGTTTCATATGGGCATACATCAGGCACTTACCAGTTGACAGAAGAAACAAGGTACTATCCTCAGTACAAATGGATGGGAGTCCCTCCCAGTGAGTCCCGGGGACAGGTCAGTGGTGGTGTCTGGGGATTCTTCATAGTAATGGCATTTCAGGCATACAGGGTGAACTGTGAAATTTGATCGCCCCAAGTGCATTTTCAAAAGGATTCTTGTCCAGCCCATCTTCCTTCAACCCTCAGATATTGTATGAGCTTCTTCTGGCTGCTGTAACGAACTATGAAATTCTGGCTTAAAATAACTCAGATTCATTATTTTACCTTTCTGGAGGTTAGAAGTCCAAAACGGGTTTCGGTGGGCTCAAATCAAGGCGTTGGCAGGGCTGTGCTCCTTCTGGAGGTTCTAGAGGAGAATGTCTCCCTTGCCTTCTCCTGCTTCTAGAGGCAGCCCCATTCCTTGGCTCATGGCCCCACATTGCTCCAACTTCTGTTTCTGTTGTCACATTTCCTTCTTTGACTCAGACCTTCCTGCCTCCCTCTTGTGATGGATATTGGGCCAACCTAGATAATCCACATTACCTCCCCATCTCAAGGTCAAAATTTAATCCTATCTGCAAAGTCCCTTTTGTGTAAAGTACTATATTCACGAGTCCTGGGGATCAGGACGTGGATGCCTTTGGGAGGGTGGTAATTGTGTCTCTCATAGATTTGGTGTCATCACTTCTTTGGTTTCCAGGTCTCCAAATGGAGCTGGAGTTGACAGATGGAAGTGTCTGTCTGTGGCTGGTATTACCAACTAGTTAGAGCGTGAGGCCTGTGGGGACTCTTGTTTAGAATAGCAGGTACTTGTGACTGTAGGGAGCATCCTTCCTGATTTAGCATCCGCCACGACAACGCCCCTGACTTGCAGACCTACTTCCTGAAGTTTCTTTTTTTTTTTTTTAAAGATTTTTTTTATTTGTTTTTTTTTTTTTAAAATTTTTTTTTTTTTTTTTTTTTTTTTTAAAGATTTTATTTATTTATTCGACAGAGATAGAGACAGCCAGCGAGAGAGGGAACACAAGCAGGGGGAGTGGGAGAGGAAGAAGCAGGCTCATAGCAGAGGAGCCTGATGTGGGGCTCGATCCCATAATGCCGGGATCANGGAGCCTGATGTGGGGCTCGATCCCATAACGCCGGGATCATGCCCTGAGCCGAAGGCAGAAGCTTAACCGCTGTGCCACCCAGGCGCCCCTACTTCCTGAATGTTCTACCCTGTTTTCCATACTTCTGTTCCCATAGCCTAGAACAATAGGGAAATAGAATGGTGACCCTGAGAATCGGTTGGGATGGTTTTGAGGGTAGAGGTGGAGGAAAGTTGGGGAGAGAAGTGAGGAATGGTTAATAATTCATAATTATACTATTTTGGGGCACCTGGGTGGCACGGCAGTTAAGCGTCTGCCTTCGGCTCAGGGCGTGACCCCGGCATTGTGGGATCGAGCCCCACATTAGGCTCCTCTGCTANCCCCACATCAGGCTCCTCTGCTATGAGCCTGCTTCTTCCTCTCCCACTCCCCCTGCTTGTGTTCCCTCTCTCGCTGGCTGTCTCTATCTCTGTCGAATAAATAAATAAAATCTTTAAAAAAATAAGAATTCATAATTATACTATTTTAATTTTTGTCAAGATGATGGACTATCTTATTAGGCTAGTTTGCCCCCAAAATATTAAAAAATATATTTTGCACATGGGAAATGTTTTCTTTCTTAATATTATCATATTTTGATCCTATAGCTGTGGGTTTTTTTCCCCAGAAATGTAAAGTATATTGTTTGGAAACGCAGCAAGAGATTATCTGTAGGGAGGTGTGTTTAAATAATGGCATTTTGAAAATCATACTGCAGTGGACCTAGTGTGTCTCCCCAAAATTCATGTATTGAAATTCTAACCCCCAAGGTGATGGTGTTAACAGGTGGCACTTTGGGAGGTGATTAGGGCATGAGAGTAGAGATTCATGAGTGGGATTAGTGCCCTTATAGAAGAGATCCCACAGAGCTCCCTCCTTTTGCCCCACATGGGGACACATGTGCAGTCGACTGTCTACAAGCCGGGAAGCTGGCTCTTATCAGACATGCGATCTGCGGCCATCTTGACATAGGACTTCGCAGCATTCACATCAGTCAGTCACAGCTAAATGTCTGTCGTTTAATCCACCCGGTCTGTGATGTTTTTGTTACAGCAGCTGGAGCTACGGCACATACTTCTGTCAGCACCATGATGGCCCCCTTCTGTGTTTCTTTTGCTTTCCTCATATAGTTCTTTCCTGATTAAAACTTGCAACAACATTGGCCACGTATGTGTGCCTAGTTACCCCCCACTGGGAGGTGATGCTACTGCTTTCATTTTGAGCAATTAAATATGTTAAAAGTAAAATATCAGACTGGTCCATACAATTTCTTCCTGCTTAGTGGATGACTAACTTTTTCTGCATCGTAAGACAAATTGATAATGGTCCCCTTGCTCGTTACCCCAATAACTAAAGTTTCTCTTTTGTGATGCCAGCCATTCATAATTTATTTATAAGCATGTCCTCTGAGCAGCTATTGATAGCACAAGAAGGATTACACAAATGTTTTGTTAGAAGGTGTGACAGTTGTTCTGTTGACGTTCTCCTGGAGCTAATTAGAAAGTTTGCAGGGAATTACCTGAGAAGAGAGACATTGTCTACGTATTACCCCGACAGCACAAATAGCAGTCTATTTCAGTTTTGTTTTACAGAAAACACAAAAGAAGGACATGTTTGTTCCTTTTTACATTGTAATCTGGGATAGGTTGTAAGTCTAGGTTAAGAAAAGAGAAATGAAAATGTCATAACTGCAGTTAATGTACTAAGTATGCAAAAGAAAATTTTGCTTGAAAGTGAAACTCATTATGCTCACTAGGTATTTATTATCTGCAAATTAAACATTAATTTGTAATATTAAATTCAATCCAGGTTATTTACTTTAAAAAGATAATATATATTATACAGCAGAGGTATTATCCTGAGGGAGACTTAGAAACACAGGCAATATTTTTAGAAATCATCAGAGATTATTTTTCAACTCTGTATTTTCTTTGACCTTGAGAAATATGTTATATTAAAGAACATATTTTTTCTTTGGTGGAGTATATAACCATGTTGTCTAAAATAATTCCACCTCTCTTATCTACAAATGGAAAATAACTGTAAAAATATTAGCTTTTGATTTGTTTCTGACCTCTAGAAAACAATGACTTTTAGCCTCTCCGTTGAGTGGACTGGATTTTATATTGGTGTAGTCTTCCATTTAAAATGGGTTGGGGAGGGCGCCTGGGTGGCTCAGTCGTAAAGTGTCTGCCTTCGGCTCAGGGTGTGATCCTGGTGTTCTGGGATCGAGCCCCGCATCAGACTCCTCTGCTGGGAGGCTGCTTCTTCCTCTCCCACTCCCCCTGCTTGTGTTCCCTCTCTCGCTGGCTCTCTCTCTGTGTGTCAAATAAATAAATGAAGTCTTTAAAATAAAACACAATAAAATAAAATGCGTTGGGATCTAGAAGGTTGCTTGTAGCTTTGAGTTTACGTTCATGAACCATGTTCGGATTTTGTAGAGCAACCTGCTAAGCCAGCAGGTTCTGAAGCCCTCTTCAGATGTGCCACACCCTTAATAAGGGCAGCACAGGGGAAAGAGACACTGCCTGACCTCGTCAGCCAGCAGTCCTAGGAATGTTCCCCAAACTGATGTCTCTCCTCACTGGGGGCAAGTCCCTCATCACCAGCACTTGCTTCTGTGCTCACCTCCTTCTGGGCTGGTTCATAGCCCTTTGTGAAGACCTCCAGCTTCAACTTGGATGGGCCCTGCGTTTTGTGTCCCGAAGCATTAACCGAACCCAACGTCCCCTCAGTGCTCTGGTTAACAGCCCCACAACCCTGGTTTTCATTTTGCTAGCTTCCATTGTTGTGGGAGGAGTAAAAAGCTTGTTTAGGGCATGGTATATCTGAATGAGAGGAGAAGCTACAAGCATGGAACCAAAAGATACTTGGAGAAAATGAAATCCAAGTCTTTGGCTGATGAGGAAGTTTCCAGGGCACCAGGGACCATACTGAGGGGTTTACACACATCAGTTCATCGAATATGCACAACAGGTTTATGAGGCAAACATTCTCAACCCCATGTTACAGCTGGGGAAATCAAGGCTTACAGAGATTAAGTAACTTGCTCAGCTCCTCAGCGGCGGGGCTGGGATTCGAACCCAGGTCCTTCCTACCCACATCCTCGCTCCTTATGGTAACAGCCACCACCAACCGGCTACTCTGTGTTCCAGCCATTATTCCAAACACCTTACCTGTATTAACTACTTTACTTCCTCTAACACAGCTGTAAGGTAGATATTATTATCATCATCATGTATCCCCATTTCAAGCTTGAGAAGACGAGGCAAATGAATGTTAAAGAGAAATGAGCTAGGAAGCCCTGAAAAGATAGGGAGAACCTTAAATGCGTGTCACTAAGTGAAGGAAGCCAGTCTGAAAGGGCTCCGTGCTGTGTGATTCCAACTCCAAGACATGTGGGAGAAGACAAAACGGTGGAGACAGTAGGATGAGTGGTTGCCATGGACGAAGAGGAGTGATGGGAGGATAACAGCTGCATCACAGAAGGATTTTAGGGCATGAAATCTATTCTGTGTGACAGACACTATGGTGAAGGGTACATACCAGTACCCATTTGTCCAAACCTTTGGAATGTACATGAGTAATGACCCTGCAGGTGAACTAGGGACTCCGCATGGTAATAATGTGTCAATGTAAGTTCATCAGTTGTAACAAATGAACTGTCTGGGGGGGATGCAGATAGCAGGGGAGGCCACGCAAGTGTGGGGTTGGGGGTACGTGGGAAGTCTCTGCACCTGTGCCTCAATTTTTCTGTGAACCTGAAAATGCTTTAAAATATAAAATCTTAGGGCGCCTGACTGGATCAGTTGGTAGAACATGTGATTCTTGACCTCAGGGTTGGAAGTTTGAGCCCCACGTTGGCTGTAGAGATTATTTTAAATAAATAAATAAATAAATAAATAAATAAATAAATAAATAAATAATAAGGCCTTAAGAAAATCTGTGGAAAAGGACAGAAGGAAAAATGAGGCATGGAGAGGTTAAATCATTGCCTGAGTTCCCACAGCCAGCCAGTGGCAGGGCAGCACGGCCCAGAACCTAAGCTTGTAATCCCTGCAGGGTGTGGTCCCTCAAAACCTACCATGTACTTAGCACTTTCCCTATATTAACTCATGAATCTTCTGTGCTCTTTCTGTTAGGGAGACTAGCTAGATTAGTCTGTTTGGCCTGGTGTAAGGGATTCCCGGGGCTGGGTGGCTTCAACAACAGACATTTCCTTCTCACAGTTCTGGAGGCTGGAAGGATTAGATCGTCTTGCCGGCAGGACAGGTTCTGATGGGGGCCCTCGTCTTGGCGTGAAGATAGCTGGGTGCTCATGTGGTGGGGAGAGGGGGGAAGCAAGGCCACTCATGTACCTTCTTATAAGGGTGCTAATTCCATCAGCAAGGATCCCTCCCAGAGACCCCACCTCCATGTATCCTATTGGAAATGAAGGTTTCTACCTGTGAATTTTGGAGGGACATGGGCATCTGGTCCACAGCAAGAACTAACCACAGCCTCTGGCTGGTGTTTGGGTCTGGGGATCACCCATCTGGTTTGCCCTGGACTGAGGGAGTGTCCCCACACCTCACCGTGCTTACTTTCAATCTAGTGACATTTTTGTCACACCGTGTGGTTTCATTTGTCAGGGCACCCTCTTCCTTGTCCTGTGGGTGACTTGTGCTCATATCTGCATCTCTGGGTATGTGCGGGTGTGTGCTGTTCCAGCTGCTCAGAATGTTCTTGGTCTCCCCGTGCGTCCCCGGCTCTTCAGTGCTAACACAGGTTCTCTTCCCACCCTTGTCATGACTGTGCCAACCATGCTACATACCTCAGGCTTTAGTGGGCTCACCAGGAACCCAAGGACCACAAATGATAGTGCTTCTCGGTCACATGTATTTCCTAGGCTTTCCCTAGAATGGGATGCTATGGAAATAAGCCTCCAGGAATAAGTGTTCCTCTTCCCAGTGCTTCCACCATTATTGAGCACGGTGCCTGGTGGTTGGCTCCTGGTCTGTGAGGAGTGGGCCAGGTGGCACTGCTAACATGACACATTGAGGCTGCCTCTTTACTCAGCTCTCCACGCCGCCCTGTCGTGGTGGTAACGCATGGGCCTCTGGCATTAGCTCGATGGGAAGATGGTGATCAATGAACGTGTAGCTTGTCCCTTCCTCCCAGCAGGGCCACCTTGGATGTGCCTGTGTGCCTATGGAGACTGAGTGCCAGGGCAGAAGAGCCTACTGTGACACAGTCAATCTTCCTCCAAGTCCTGGGAACCTAGGAAAGGAGGATGCTTGTCTGCTTTCTACCATTGCGATTGGTGGAATGCATAATGAAAAATGTATAGAAAGAAATTTGACAACAAGGAAAATGAACACCCCTCCAGATATGGTGAGAGACAGCCACACACGCAAATGACACACAGCAGGTGTTCTGGAGGATTTCTGGAAAACGGGGTAGACAAACCTGTGTCTGGGCTTGCACACGGAGGGTGTTCTTTGCATGCAGTTATTTGTTTTTGTTGTTACTTTGTTTTGTTTTTTTTGCAGTTATTCATTTGAGTCAATTTCATTGACATATTGGGACCTTAGGGAAGATGCATGGTGTTAGTGCTGTACCCTGACCTCCTCGGGTAGACTTCTTTTTACTCTGTAAGTGTGTATGCACACGTGCATTTGTGCGCATGTGCTTGTATGTGTGCATGTGTGTGTGTGTGGCCTTGAGCGTGGTTTTGCTCTTAGCAGCAGTGCCTGGACCTGCGGGCTTTCAGAGCTGGCCCTGCCTGTACAGGCAGAGGGCTCAAATGGCCCTTGGTGGGTCACCACCAGCATGTGATGGGTGTGTGAACCTGGAAATCCAGCCTCCTTGCCTGGCTTGGGACATTGGCAGGTGCCGTGCTCCTGTGAAACAGTCTTGAGCCCCCTCGGCAGGCATTGCTGAGGTCCTTCCCTGTCTCTGCTGCCTTCTTCTGTTTTTCCTGCATTCTTGCCTGTCACTGGTTTCCTCTCAGGATCCGCTTCTGGGAAACCCAGCCTAAGACACAACTAGAATTGATTGAAAAAATTGTGGACTCCCCCCACCAAAAGGGTTATGCAGCCATCAGAAGTGATGACTTAGAAGTATAATTATGGGTTTACAAAGGTTTGTTGGAAAACACAGCTGACCATTTGGTATATATGGTATTTAATGTTTGTAAGAAAAGGGTGAGGACAGTGTCATGGACTGAGTGTCCGAGTCCCCCTAAAATCCATGTGTTGTAGCCCTACCCCGCCATGTGATGTGTTGGGGGGGGCTTTGGGAGGTGAGTAGGTCATGAGGGTGGAGCCCCAGTGAATGGGATTGATGCTCTTATACAAGAGACCTCCGACACCCCCTTGCCTCTTCTGCTGTGGGAGGACACAGTGAGAAGGAGGTGGCCGTGCGTGATCCGGGAAGCGGGCTCTCCACACGCACTGAATCTGCTGGCACCTTGATCTCGGACGTCCAGCCTTCAGAGATGTGGAGAGTAAGTGTCTGTTGTTTAAGCCACCCGGCCTGTGGTATTTTGTTAAAGCAGCTCGGTCTGCCTAAAACAGATGGATATACGTCCAAATGTATACCAAGAATTATGTTCAAGATAAAGGGTAATGTTCATGTTCTTCCACTAGCTTGCTTGTACCCCCTAATTTTTCTATATTAAAAATAGCAGGGGTGCCTGGATGGCTCAGTCGGTGAGGCGTCTGCCTTCGGCTCAGGTCATGGTCCCAGGGTCCTGGGATCGAGTCCCGCAACAGCTGAGCAGGGAGCCTGCTTCTCCCTCTGTCTTTCCCCCAGACTCTTACTCATTCTCTTTCTCAAATAAATAAATAAAATCTAAAATAGTAATAAAAAATAACAGCTAACATTGATCAAATGCTTACTAGTGCAAAGTTCTGTGATAAACACTTTATATACATTGCTCAATCCTTACAACAGCCCTAGGAAATAGACATGATTATGAATTGTATGTTAGATTTGGCAACTAAGGCACAGAACATTCAAGGAACTCACCTGAGGTCACACAGCTAGTGAGTGTGTGAGCTGAGATTCATCCTGGTCGGACCTCAGAGCTCATCCTCTGAACCACTACTATCTACTGTCTTCCGAATGAGCTTGCCTTACCGTGCTGTCAAGCCTAAAAAGTCAAAGTTAAAAAAATTCTGCTATATACTCATTTCATAACAGCATAATTATGCACATCACTGGATGAACGGTAAACAAAATGCAGCATACGCATACAAGGGGATATTATTCAGCCTTAAAAAGGAAGGGCGTTCTGATCCGTGCTACATGCAACATGGGCGAAGCTTGAGGACACTGTGTAAAGGGAAGTAAGCCTGTACAAAGGACATGATTGTATGATTCCACTGACAGGGGTCCCTAGAGTAGACACAGTCACAGGGACAGAGAGTAGGATGGTGGTGGCCAGGGCCTCGGGGAGGGGGAGGGGAGCTGGTCTTAAAGGGTTAGGGTTTGAATGCTGCAAGGTGAAAAATGTTGCAGGGCCGGGTGGTGTGAACAGCAGTGTGAATGCACTTCCTGTCACTGAACTGTGCTCCTGAAAATGGTTCAGGCGGTACATTTTGTGTTTTATAGTTATGTGTATTTTACCACAATAAATGCACAATTCACAGGAATAAGGACTCTGGAGCAGGATGGCGCCCAGGAGTCTTTCTGATCACTTCCCGTTTCTAGAGGGAGGATCTCAGCACAGCACACCTCCCAGGGACTTCACTCCCTCCAGGTGGGGCTGTCATTTGCCAGGCACTTCATACATTGCCCTCTTTGCAGGAGACAGCTGTGGGGACGAGAGCAAGGGTGTCCATTGCTACGGTTTTCTGTGTGGTGCTGGGACCTTGAGCCCCCATCAGCGTGCTTCCAGAATAGTTTTATGTGCCCATGTGACTGGGCCGCCGGGTGCCCAGAGAAGGGGTCGGACGTTATTCTGGGTGTGTCCGTGAGGGTGTCTCAGGAGAGAGCAGTGTTTAACAGCAGATGTGGTGAAGTGGATTGTCCTGCGCAGTGTAGCTGGGCCTCGTCCAATCTGCTGAGGACCTGAGTGGAACAAGGAGGCCGAGGAAGGGAGAGTCCACGCTCCGTGCCTGGCTGTTAGCTGGAGCCTCCGTCTTCTCCTGCCCCAGAACTGGGACTGGGACGTACCGGGCTTCAGATGTGGGCTGGGCCATACCATCGCCCGTGCTGGCCTCCGGCTTGCAGATGGGCAGATCGTGGGACTTCTTGGCATCCCTGATCACATGAGTCAGCTCCTCCTAAGATATCTCTCTCTGTATATAGATTCTGTTTGCTCTGTTTCTCTGAACAATCCTGACTGATATATATGGGCTATGGCTATTCCTCCTGAATACCCAGCGGAAGGAAGGTGAGGTGTAAGGGATGTGGTCGTAAAGAATGTGAATAGAAAAAAGGTGACTTCAGGGGCGCCTGGGTGACTCAGTCGGTTGAGCGTCCTACTCTTGATTTCGGCTCAGGTCATGATCTCAGGGTCCCAAGATCGAGCCCCACCTTGGGCTCCAGGCTCAGTGAGGATTCTGTCTCCCTCTCCCTCTGCTCGCTCTGTCTCTCTCAAATAAATAAATCTTCTTTGTTTGTTTTAAAGGTGGCTTCAGAATGAACAGTTTTAAATCTGTCTATACTAAACTTTGTTTGCTCACATTTTTTCTTTGTGGAATTGTTAGCTACGTATTTATTTTCTGCTTTAATGGGTTTGGCTGTTCTTATTTAGAAAAAAAAAATTAACAAAACCTTGATTTCATTAGTGTGATATTCCTGTGGCCAGATGGCATGAGTTCCCCCCAGCGGACACACTGCTTCTTGACCACATAGCCCAGGCTGACAAAGAAGATGAAATATTCCCTTGTGTGCTATGAAACTGTTGCATATCTAACAGAATTTCCTTCTGGAAACAGAAGTACCGCTGATAAATGCAGTGCTGAATGGCAGTGGGACAGATTTTTCCTTATAGTAAATGTTTAATCTAATTTCCCAACCGTTTCAGGCTTCTGGTGTGCTCTCCCGGAACCTGCATTCACTCATTAAGTTAGGCGTAGGAAGCCCCAAACAATGAAACATAACAACTTAGAAGTGGCAAGGGCTAAATGGGGCCCAGCTGGTTGGATTATCCTGGTACACACTCACTTTGCCTGTTATTTTCCTGGGGTTCTTTCAGTCACGGTGCAGAGGCTTTGGCACCACGCGGGTCGTGCCGATTTGATTTACAAACCCTGGCAGCAGAATCAGAGTACATGCACTTGTGGGGGAAATGATGAGAATCATTACCGTGGGCTCTGGAGAGCTGTAGGGAAGAGGATGTTTTGATGTCAGGGCTAAGACAATGGCCTTTTCTTGTGGCAAGTGCTTTGAGCACAAACTGTAAGTTTCCCCAGTGAGGACGGAGCGTCTCTTGGACACAGGGACCGTACTTTCTGAACCCTGATATTAGAGCATGTGGAGTTAGTCTGAATCATTTTGGATTTATGGTCATGAGTCTGGGTACAGCAGCTGTTTTATATCCCGAGTTCTCATTCATAAACCTCTTCTAGTCATCATTGCCTGAGAACTTGGAGTGCGTTTTCCAGCCGTTCTCGTACACGTGATTGCAGTTAGCCCAGACGTCGTCGGCGCGTTGCCCAATGGTGGCAGAATTGGACAAATGTGTAGGGAATGTTCCAGGCCATGCTCACCAGCTCTGGTCTATGCTGGACATTCCCTGATCCTTTAGAAGGGATGAGTGTCCCTGTGTTAACGACATTTGGGAAATGCTTGCCGACGGAACACTCTTCTGAGAGGATGGGAAGAATTTGTAAGTTGTAATTGTGGCCTAGGTATTCTCTATATGATAGCAGCTTGGATTTCCTCAAAGCCCTACCAGTTTGTGCATACAAATAAGATATCGTTTTTAATATCTACCTCCCTGTGACTCAGTGGTCTCGCCTGCCCACACAGAGGAGCAAAACAAGAGTCCTTCGGTTGTCTCACTCCTCTGCTTTGCCCCCAGAGGAAGGTTGCTAGCACCCTGTTTCAGGCAAACTCTCAGGCCTTGGTAATTCTGCACGTGTCTCCGGGACAGTGCCACACCCTTGTAAGAGCTTGATATGATCTATGATCTGGCAGGCTGATCCCCATGCAGGCTGGGTGTGTGGGCCTGGTGGCCTTTCCAGGCTCTGGGTGGACCAGTGATCATCCAGACCCCATTCTCTGTCCCCTCGTCTTCTCTTACCTTCCTCTGTCCTCCTATTGTGTAAAAATCTCCACCATGAGCCAAAAAAAGGCCCCCACTACCCACCCCAGGTGTCCTGCTGCTTAGGAAAATGTGGTCTCACGCTGTGACCTCCACTTAACTTGTCTTTCATGAACTTCAAAATCCTGTGAGCTACCATTGTCTCCAGTTTAACAGGTGGGAAAAGCTGGTTCAGAAGCATCGAGTGACTTGGGAAAGGTTGAACAACCGATATAAGTCAGAGACAAAAGTTGAACGCAGTTATTCAGGCTCCAAGTCAGTGTCCTTGGCCCATAGGAGTTGTGGCCCCATTGCTGAGTTGAGCTCGAAGCCGGGCCAGGCTGCATTCTGGGCGACGCAGGCCTCCTGAGCCCACTTCACATCAGACAGAGGCTGCCTCTTTAAATTTTGGTAGTTTGGGCTCTAACACAGATTCTAGAAAAGGTAGTTGGTGCTTAAAATAATACGCAACAGCCAACACAGAAAATCCATCCTTACAGTATTCATATTGGTAAAGGTATTACACCTTTAGTGACACAGAGAGTAAGAAATTGGAGACTCTAATCTGATTGTGAAGGCGGTATAGGAACCTAGTTATAGAAATAGTTCTCTTAGACCCTGTGGTCAGTGACTTCTTGTTTTCCTTTGTGTTGCACTCAGGTCTGAGAGCAAGAGGGACCTGGAGGAGAACGTTTCTTTCAGTCCGAGATTAGCATAAAAATATGTCCTTATTGGAAAGCGATCCATCAGGCTGTTTAACCTCGGCCACAATTCAGTGTCTCTCTCCAGATTCAGAAGTGATGTTCTTCAGTCAGGAAATGTATCACATGCTGTGGGTGTCTGTGCAGAAGTTAAGAGAATACGTAAAACAAGAAACATTTTAGGAAAGGAGTAAGACAATTTCTGTCATCGGACTTGCCAGGCAAACAAAAAACAAGGCAAGCTTAGCTGACAAACGAGCCCAAAAATAAGCATAAAAGAAATTTTTTTTTTTTTTTTTTTTACTGCAGACATGGCTAGAAAACATGCATTTCCTTTTGGGAGCAGTGAGGGCACATCACATATGACCAGTATGCTGGATGGGCTCATGAGAAACGCCTTGTAATTTGGTTAGCCGTCTCTGCCTTTACCTTTATTTTCTTGAAATAAATCACCAGATGATGTCTTTGGTATGTGAAGGGAAGAAAATAAAATTCTGGTGGCTCTAACCGATGTGCAGAAGGCGTATCTCTAGCAAACCGTCAAGTCTCTCCTCATCACCTCCTGCAATCGGCAGGTGGACCCCTCGATAGACGTGCGATCCACTGAGCCCTTTGCGTGCTGGGTAGCACGATTCAGCAAAAATGGTGAAGGTGCAACTGTCTTGGTTCTTGTGATGCTGAGACATATTCAAAAACATGTTACACTGAGATTCTGTGGCAGACTCCGATGTCTCCCTGCTAGTTTGCTTGTGTTCATTGACACGGCCTTATGGGAACAGGTGCATGTTGCCATACGAGGGGTCCGAGGAAGGGGGCTCAGGGCTCCGTGTCTTGTTAAGGCACACAGACATGCCATAGACAAGACATCGGAAACCAGGGCTTGGTGGCCCCGCTTCATTTGACACGGGCTGCCTGCCCAGAGGGAAAACGAAATTGATGCAGGGCGCGCCCGCCGTGAGTGGCTGTCGCTGTGGTGACTTGGATGCCTGTTTCCTCCCTGCATACGTAAGGATGCCCAGGCTTCTGTTTTTCTGGGACTCGTTCAAGCGTTCAGTAAGCGAAGTTGCAATGAGCTGGAACCTCTTCCATCAGCAGATGTTTCAGCAAATTGTTTCCCTGCTGCCACCACTTCATAAGGTTTTTCTGACTCGATAGACAGCTTAACTGCCTGTCGAGCTGATGCGTGCCCCCAGTCCCTGCGTGGGCTTGCTCTCTTTCAAGGCACAGTCGGGCTCACCTTTGTGGTGGGAGTCCATGGTCACACGAAGTTAGGCTTTTCTGACTGTCCCTTTAGCTCCACATCATCAAGGTCACCCCTCTGTCGCTCTCAGACTTTGTTACAAACACTAAACTGACACCTCGGGATTTCCCCCCCGGGAGACTGACTGAGTAATAATCCACTTCTATTTCTAAACAGGACACCTGCTAGCATCACAGGAAACCATCCCAAAGGATGCTGCAAAGCTGTCCGATCAGAAAATCACCCTACATTCCTTCTTCTGACATAGGATTCTTAGCTATTGTATAGATGGCGTTCGTGTAGTAATTGAGTTTTCCTCTGGTTTTAGACTTCCTTTATGTTTGTTAAATCAGAGGCGTCTTCCGAACAGAACCTTTCTGTTGTATATGATTAGCACCCGCGTGACTAGATTGAAAGAAAAGGGTTTAGGGAAGCAGATGTGAATCCCGTGGTTATAGTGGGGGTAGAATGCACATGGGCAGAGAGTTGTACTTTTTATCCCGCGAGTTTCCGTGTTGTTCATTTATTTTTACCATAATGAGATATTGCATTTCTAATGACAAATGAAATATTTTCACAATGCATACAAATAGTTGCAAAGATGGTTAAATTGGCAAATCAAGATCAGTTATGCATCTCGGGTATAGTCTGCTTTGAGCTCTGGCTTAATTGAATCCAAGTCCACTTCAATGTTTTGATTTGTTTACTGGGAGTCCTAATTCCCCTGTAATAGAATGGTAGTGAGATCCACTGGGAATTACTCTTCTGAGCACAAAACTTCAGGGAGTGGAAAAGAGCTCTTCCTACATCTGAATGCATTTGTTACACATATTCAGACATGAATTTGAAGACTTACTGAAAATGTGATATTATTTCTGCTGTGTTGGAATGATTTTTAAATAACAATCCACTTGAAAATCTTGAATTTGCTATTGCTGTTTAATGTTTAGTGTTTCTGCAGTGTTGGTATATTACAGACAGTAAAAAAGTCTTTTGTGTGAAGAGATACAAAATTATGCCACCATCAGAATGACCCCAACTTGAAGGGAAAAAAAACAAACCAACCAACCAAAGACTAACAATGAGAGACTTGAGCCATATTTTTGTATAGTTCTCCTTCCAAACATTTTGGTCAAGATGTTTTTTTGAGACACAACTACATAGCTGGGAAGAATGGAAGTCTGAGAGGCAGTGAACCTTCTGGAAAATGTTTGATTCAGTGAGTGGCTTCTTTTGGTTGTAGTTAAGAGAAACTCAAGTAGCTTAAGTAGAAAAGGTAATGTATCTGCTCATGAAACTAAGTGTGGGTTAGGGGATATATGTGATGAGTTTTAGTTGTGACTTATTCCAGGGGCTCAAACAATACCACTATTGTCTATCTCTCTTTCTCCTCACATTGGCTCTGTGTCTTTTATCTGTTGGCTTCACCCTTAGGCACGTTTCCTCTTCGTGATGTGAAAGATGACTACTGGCCACTGGGAACCCCAAACTTGCTCCAAAAAGAAGAGAAAGCTACCCTTTCTCCCAGAGTCCCTATAGTGCATCTTAAGAAATTCTCATTGGCCCTGCTAAAATCATGGGTTCATCTTTGCCTGGGAGATGGAGTTCATGGGTTGACCAGGATGCATTATGTTCCTGCAATGGTGGGGTAGGATGGAAGGGATGGTGAATAACCTACCAGGACAACAGGGAGGGGAGGGAAGGATGTTCTCAAAAAGAAAAGTCATTGGATGGATAAGCTATGGTATCCACCACGGAAGGCCACTTCCCCAGGATCTGGTAAATTCATCAGCACCTAGAGAGACTGCCTGAAGGAAAGGAAATTATATTCAGGCATTTGATAATTAAATGGATATTGTATCCTCTTAGCCTTCACTTCTAGCCAAGCAGTTGTAAACAATTACTTAGTTATGAATTACCTCGAAAATGTAGGAAAAACTATTGCGCACATCAGCTTGTATCAAGGTTTTGTTGGAAATGCAGAAACTACATTTGGATTGACTTGATGACTGTTGCCTCGAAAATCTTCTTCCAATTCACTAAAATCTCCCTTATCTAAGCTACCTTATTTTATCTCCTAAACATCCAGGTCTGGCATGGAATGATCGTACTGATGATGAAGATGGTGATAAATGTGTACCTTGTAGAAAGTGCGTACTATTTGCCAGGCACCAAGCAAAGCTTATCACATGCCTTCTCTTGGGATAACTTTTACCAGCATTCTGGTAGATAAGTTTTAAAGTCCTCACTTTTATAAATCAGTTTGGTGGAAACAGACAGCTTACCTGAGATCACAGTGTGCAGTGGAGTCGGGGTTCAGACCAGATTCATCTAGATCTGAAGTCTGACCTTCTAAGAGTTGGATCCCACGGCCTCGGTGTGCTGCAGCCCATCTACACAAAGGAAGTGAAAGAAGTTAAAGCAATTAAGGGGCTGTGCGTGGAGCTGGGGACAGAGGCTTTGTTTTGCAGGGAAAGATGATTTGAGGTCTTAAATGACTTAAGGGCATCATTACCGGCTTCATTGACTCATTTTCTTTCATAACATCTTTATGCGTCCAATTTTCAGTCTGAGAATGTAGCCACTTAATTTCCATATGTAAAATAGATAAAAATAATCTTTATTAAGGAGATTGTATCCTGGATGAAACCTAGTATCTTTCACCATTAATTGCTCCAGTTAAGTTTTAGAAGGGTAAAATGATAATTTTTGCACAGTACTTCATAGTTTGCTAGTAATGTAACGGGTCAGACACTGGCATTTCTTTTGTACTGATGAGAAATCTCAAATTTGGAGGGTTTGTGTGACTTCCACCCAGTCTTCTGACTCCAGATCTCACACTCTATCAGTTAAAATGCTTTAAAAAGCACTGAATGGTGGTGTAGGAAGGTGGGCAGAGCTGCCCTGTAATCAAATAGAGATGATCATTTCTGGTGGAAGTGAAACTACCAGGGAAGGAACTGTATGGGGTTATTCAACAGCTATTAATGATTTCTCTTTTTTTTTAACACTTTATTTTATTTGAGAGAGAGACAAGAGAGCATGAGCAGGGGGAGGGGCAGAGGGAGAGGGAGAGGGACAAGCAGACTCCCTGCTGAGTGTGGAGCCCGATGCGGGGCACGATCCCAGGACCCCAAGATCATAACCTGAGTGGATCAGAAGCTTAACTGACTGAGCCACCCAGGCTCCCCTATTGTGCACTTATTTTTATTACTTTCTTCTTTCTAATATATGTGTGTTTAATTTTCTGTCCTTTTAACTTTTACTTTTTTTGACAAATACATAGATCACCGATTTTTCAGCTTTCTTCTTTCATCACATATATACTTTCAGGCAACAGATTTCACTGCATTCTACATTCTAGCTCTGAAAGATTTTATTTTGCTATCATTAGGTTCAAAATATTTTCTAATTTCTGTTAAAGTTTTTTTCTTTGATCTATGGGTCATATAGAAAAGAATTGCTTAATCTGAAACATTTGGGAATTTGTTCAATTATCTGTTTGTTAATGATGACCAGGTTAATTTCACTATAGTCAAAGAACAGCTCTTCTATCATTCAGTCCCTTGGTATTTAATGAGTCCTACTTGTGACTCATCATATAATCAATTTTGGTAAATGTTCTCTGTGCATTCTTTTTTTTTTTTTAAAGATTTTATTTATTCATTTGATAGAGAGACAGCCAGCAAGAGAGGGACCACAAGCAGGGGGAGTGGGAGAGGAAGAAGCAGGCTCCCNAAAGATTTTATTTATTCATTTGATAGAGAGACAGCCAGCAAGAGAGGGACCACAAGCAGGGGGAGTGGGAGAGGAAGAAGCAGGCTCCCAGCGGAAGAGCCTGATGTGGAGCTCGATCCCAGAACTCTGGGATCACGCCCTGAGCCAAAGGCAGACGCTTAACGACTGAGCCACCCAGGCGCCCCATCTCTGTGCATTCTTATTTATTTTTATTTTTTTAAGAGAGAGAGAGAGAGAGCGAGCTCATGAGCAGGGGAGGGGAAGAGGGAGAGAGAGAGAGAGACTCCCAAGCAGGCTCCATACCTAACACAGAGCCCAACGGGGAGCTCAAACTCATGATCCCAAGATCATGACCTGAGCCGAAATCAAGAGTCGGACACCCAACTGACTGAGCCAACCAGGTGTCCCCTCTCTGTGCATTCTAAATGCATGTGCATTCTGTAGTTACAATGTTCAATATATGTAGATTAGGCCAAATTTGTTGTGTTGTCAAATATTCCATGTGTGTTACTTTCTGTTTGACTTTTCTATCATTTACTGTGACAGGATCATTAAAATCTCCTAATCTGTTTGTGGATTTTAATTTTTTCAGGTTTTGGAGCTATGTTGTTTAATTATAATTTAATTTAATTTAATTTAAAATGATTATATCCTTCTGGCAGATGATCTCTTTTATAATCTTGAAATATCTTTCTTTATTTTTATTAATGCTTCTTGCCTCAAAGGCTAATTGGTTTGATATTAGTATAGCTATACCTGATCTTTTTTGGTTAATGTTCAGATGATACATTGTTTTCAATTATTTTACTTCCAAAAGCCCTGTGTTCTTAAATTTTCTATATTTTAATATGCAAGCATAGTTTTTAAAAATACTGTCTATTAAAAAATAAATAGTGGGGCCCCTGGGTGGCTTGGTGTTAAGCATCTGACTCTTGATATCATCTCAGGTCTTGATCTCAGGGTCATGAGTTCAAGCCCCATGTTGGGTTCCATGTTGGGTGTGGAGCCTACTTAAAAAAAAAAAAATTAAATAAATAAATAAATAAAGTCTACTAACCTTTTCTCCTTTAATTGGATAATTTGGTACTTTAATAGTCATTGTTATTACTGATTTGGCTCATTTACATTAAATGTAATTATTTATATATTTTATTTTAGGTTTAAATCTACAATATTATTATCTGTATTCCATTTGTTCCATTTCTTTTTTTATTTGTTATTTTTCTTGTTGTAATTGTTTTGAATTTGGAGACCTGATTTCAGTCATATCACCTCTGCTTCCCAGATATTATGCATATCTCCGGTTTCTAAGCCTTTCTGGGGTTTATGAATGGCAATATGAATTAGCAATAATTACAATACACTTTTTATTAGTTCATTTCCTTCCTCAACTATTTTGCATGCGTTTATTATCCTTCTAGTGATTATTTTAGAAATTAAAATATGCATCCTGTAGTAGCGCCCACTACAAATTATACTCTTGTCTATGTTTTTCATTTTTTTTTAGGTTTTTATTTTAATTCCAGTTAGTTAACACAATGTTATATTAGTTTCAGGTGTGCAATATAATGATTCAGTAATTCCACAGATCATCTGGTGTTCATCACAACAAGTGCACTCCTTAATCCCCATCNGCCCACTACAAATTATACTCTTGTCTATGTTTTTCATTTTTTTTAGGTTTTTATTTTAATTCCAGTTAGTTAACACAATGTTATATTAGTTTCAGGTGTACAATATAATGATTCAGTAATTCCACAGATCATCTGGTGTTCATCACAACAAGTGCACTCCTTAATCCCCATCAGCTATGTGATCCATCCCTCCACCCACCTTCCTCTGGTAGCCATCAGTTAGTTCTCTGTAGTTAATAGCCTCTTTCTTGATTTGTCTCTCTCTCTCTCTTTTTTTTCCATTTGCTCATTGGTTTTGTTTGTTAAATTCCACATATGAGTGAGATCATACAGTATTTGTCTTTCTCTGACTGACCTATTTCACTTAGCATTGTACTCTCTAGCTCCATCCATGTCGTTACAAATGGCAAGATTTTTTAATTTTTTTCTGGCTGAATAATATTCCATTGCAGTATATGTATACACACACACACACACATATATATGCCACATCTTTTTTAAAAAAATTATTTATTTATTTATTTATTTATTTGAGAGAGAGAGAGCACATGAGTGGGAGGAGGGGCAGAGGANTATATGCCACATCTTTTTTAAAAAAATTATTTATTTATTTATTTATTTATTTGAGAGAGAGAGAGCACATGAGTGGGAGGAGGGGCAGAGGAAGAGAGAGTCTCAAGCAGACTCTGCACTGAAGGTGGAGCCCGACGCAGGGCTTGATCTCACGACCCCACGATCATGACCTGAGCCGAAATCAAGAGTCAGACGCTCAACTTGTGAGCCACCCAGGAATGTATGTCTTTAAAGTAGTGTGCTTGTATTTTTTGAGTAGATACCGAGTAGTGCCATTGCTGGGTCATAGGGCAGCTCTATTTTTAACTTTTGGAGGAACCTCCATATGTTTTCCAGAGTGGCTGCGCCAGCTTGCATTCCCACCAACAGTGTAAGAGGGTTCCTTTATCTCCACATCCTCGCCAATATCTGTTGTTCCTTGTATTTTTGGTTTTAGTCATTCTGACAGATGTAAGGTGATATCAAATTACAGTTTTGATTTCCATTTTCCTGATGACGAGTGACGTTGAGCATCTTTTCATGTGTCTGTTGGCCATCTGGATGTCTTTTTTGGAGAAATGTCTGTTCATGTCTTCTGCCCATTTTTAAAATGTATTATTTATTTTTTAGGTGTTGAGTTGTATCAGTTCTTTTTTTTTTTTTTTTAAAGATTCATTCATTTGAGAGAGAGAGAGAGAAAGAGAAAGAGGGATGCAAGACGTTGTGTATGAACAAATGTAGGAGCCTCTGGATGATGTGATTTTCCTCCAGGAGGGATTTAATTTCCTTCTGGCAGGCAGTGGGAAGAGGTGAAGCTCCCTTGACCCAGGAAGGGGCAGAGCTAATTGGAGAAGGTTTTGGTCCTTGTGAGATCAGATCTCTTTCCTCTGTGCCCCTATTCCTTGAGCATAGCCTGGGGTGTTTGCAGGGCTGGTCTTCCTTGGCTGGGCTTGAACTCCAATTTTTGTTTTCCCAACATACAAGACTGCTGACATGCCATTTTGTTTTTTAGTCTTTGGGTTTCTGCTTTTTGCTTAGCTTTCTAAGTCTAGAGGAATATCAGAAGTCATTTGCTGCAAGTCTCCTCCCGCCGCAACCCCGAGACCTTCTTCACAAAAGTCCTGGCTGTTTTGGTAACTTTGAGCTTCAGTCTTTGTTTTCACATCTCCGTGAGACTCCGACAAGCCCATGCTGCCACACTCTGCCTGGCTTCTCAGCCTCTTCTGTGGCATTTCTGCAGGGACATGCATTTCAGAGGAAGAAGGAAGAACAGTGTTTGTGTGGCCTTGATACGTCCTCCTTTTTTCTTATCTTTGGCTCCTGAAGATATTACTCTGTATCTTTAAGCAGCATTCATAAACATTTGCAGACTTTACAGTTGTTTATACCACAGCAGTGGGTCTGATATGAGCTACATTATAATAGAATCGAAATCTCTTCCGTGGTGATTTCGTGATTTCATGGATGCTTCGAAGATCTATTTTTGTTGTTGTTGTTGTTCTGTCTTTTGTGTTAAAGATTCTCTTACACGTGGCAGTCTTTTTCTGGAGTGTGGTACTGGCAAGCTGATGGCAGTGTCTGAGAGTGGCAGGGCTTTGCAACCTGAGGGAGCTTCAAGGTGGCTGTGATGAATGGTTTCTCTGGCCTTCCTCATTGTTCGTATCTCCTCTTGGGCTCTAGTTTCTGGAGGGCGACACCATCCCGCCTCCTGCAGGGTGCATGAGCCAGGAGGCCAGCAATGTGAGGGCTGGAGGAGTTCTCAGGGTTCAGTGGGCACATTTCCCCTGAACCCTCCATTTCTAGCATGGGAGCCATGCCCACCCTGTTCTGCCAACACACAGCCATTGCCACATGCACTGTACAGAGCTTCTAGTCGTCCAGGACGTGCAGGAGGGCAGGGGGTCCCTGCCTCTTGGGCTGACTTCCGGTCCACCCACCTGAGTTGAGCCACGGCCTCACCTCTGTTGCAGAGGCAACGTGAGCCATTCTGAAAAACCCCCACAGACATGTTCACATGTCGCTGGTCCTGCCATGTCAAGTCGCCTTTCAGCTTTCAGACCGTTGCTGCAGGCTCTTCTAGTTCTCTTAGTGCTGTGAATTGGTATACGTTCCTGGTATCTCCTTACTGTCCTTTAGTGGGATTTCAGGAGGAAACGTGTGTTCAGTATGCCTTGTTTTACTTCAGGCTTACAGCACTCTAAATAACTAAAAGCAGGGGCGCCTGGGTGGCTCAGTCGGCTAAGTGTCTGCCTTCAGCTCAGCTCCTGATCTCGGGGTCCTGGGATCGAGTCCCTCATCGGGCTCCCTGCTCAGTGGAGATCCTACTTCTCCCTCTTTCCCTCGCCCCTGCTTGTACACTCTACCTCTCACATAAATAAAGAAAATCTTAAAAAAATTAATTACCAAAAATATTTCTTTAAGAATTTCTATCTTTCAGAATTAATTCTTTAAAAAAATGCATTTATCTCATATTGTTCAGTAAAAACAAAGAAAGCAACAACAACAACAACAAAAAGCCCTTCTGAATGTGTCCTGGTGTGAGTTTATTACACAAGTGATTGGTCGTCATTTCAAACAGCATTGTATGGTATTGGAATTTTGATTTGACCTGGTAGAAAATTTCATTGCTGTTTGAAGCGAAGGAGTGCGTATCTACTGAGAATGCATCAGAGAGGAAAGGACAAGTGAATAACTTCTATTTGAAGTTTTTCAGTTTCTCTGGGAATTCAAACTGAAGTAGCTAGAGACGTTGATAATGCATGGGCTATCGTGGAGGAGAAGATTGGGTTCTTATCTGGGCTGTAACATCCAGGAAGGAGTTATGATTCCTCTATTAGGAATGGACAGTGGAGAATCAGCTCAGGGACATAAGAGCTTGGAAAATGGTTGAAGTTATTTTCTCAGGAAAGAAGGGACGATCTCTTGAAGTGGGTATGAACTGTGTGCTCAGTATTGGAGGTGAGAGTCCTTAGGTGAGCAGGACCCAGGCCACGTTCTTAAGAAACCCACCGTCTCCTTAACAGACATATGTCCTTGCTCAGCCACCTTCTCATATCTGAGAAATGTACCATCAAGTATTCACTTTTAATAGAATATAGATTAGATCCCAAGTAATTTTTTCTCTCTTCCTTAAAACCTGGAATAGGTTTCCTTTCTCTGTTTTGAAATCTAATGGATTTCTACCTATTCTCTTGTTTGCTTCTTTCCATAAGCACCTATAAGCACCTACTGAGAATTTTTTATTGTGTCTCTCAATATATTAGGCAGTCTTCTCTCTAGACTCCTCCTTCCACTTACGGACATTCACAGGCTGAATGTCCTTACATTAGCAGGACAGTTTTGCTGTAAAAGAAAGAATCCTAATTCAAATGATCTCAAGCCAAGAAAAGAATTAATTGCCTCATGCAATAAGGAAATTGGGGTACAGCTGTAAGTCAGCATGCCTGGATCTTGCAGAGCAAATGATCATGTGATGAGGATGGGCTTCTCTTTCTCTCAGCCTCCCTTTCCTTTGGGTTTGGGTTTTCTTTGCTTCAGGCATGCTTTCCTCACGTGGTTTCTAAGTACTATGCGTTTATGTCATCCCAAAATTAACCTCATGAGAAAGAGGGTGCCCCTTTCCTATGACTCCAAAAACGTCCCCGAGAAGCTTCTCCTTGGCAGGGTGGGGCCACCTGTCTGTTCCTGGACTACTCGCGGTGGTCCAGGAAACCAGCGCTGTGTTGGCTAGGCCTAGGTCCTGGGCTCATTCCCAGTGTCAGGGAGGGGGTTAGCCCCGCCTGAACCATATAACCCAAGAGTGGGAAAATGTTACTTCCTATAGCAGTTCTGGAGGGGAAAACGAAGTGCCCAGTGCCTTTGGACAAGGTAAACATTTTCCTTTTGGGGGCTGAAGGCTAATACACGCTCCTTACCCTTTCCACCTTCAGACAGCTCGCTCGCCTTGGTGTGGCTCTCAGGGCAGTGTGTGTAGCCAGCTGCTGACACAGGGCACGTTCTCCTCCCCCCTCCCCCCATCCCGCTGTCTCCAAGATTCTGGGCAAGGACCTCTCTCTCGGAGACTTCACAGCCCATCCCATCCCAGCCTCCCCGCTCTCACGCATTCTCAGGGCATCTTTCAACTGCCTCCGCCCTCAGAGTCTCTTCTAGCTCGGCCCGCTTCTGAAACCTCTCTCTCCCTCTCCTCACTCCGCGTTTGACAACAAAGCACCGGCCCTCACAGCTGTGAGTCCTGAGTGTGTACAGCGTGACACGCACAGATACGTCAAGGGAGTCGGGGCGTAAATGGTATCAGATGTAACGGAGCCTCTCTAAAGACTCACAGGTCTCCCTCCGAGTCCTCTGATGTGGCCGTTTTTACTCAACTATTGACATTTAATTGTAGGTCTTTGAAAGGCATTATGGAACTCTCGCACCCACGGCTCCACTGTGCGTGGACCGAACCGGAAAACTAACGACGGTGTGTGATAATTCATCTCTACAAAACCTTCTGCTAAACCTGCCCCGCCTCACTAAATAAACAGTAACTGCGATTTTTAGTTTTTAAGGCAATTCACGGAACACGTGCTTTTGAAGACATTTGTAAAGGCCCATGTTGAGAGCTGGGTGGGGCGTCGCAGGGCTGGGGTGGGAGAGGGCTGGAGGGAGGTCAGGTTGTGGAAACCAGTAGGATTTTGTCCCTGCCTTAGAGGAATTTATTGTCCGGTGGGGAATTGAAGTGGAGAGGCTCACACTCTGAAAAGGCGTCAGGCGCGAGGCTTTAGCCTGGCGGTTCCGCACCTCCCTCTGTCCCGTGTGATTACTTTCCTGGCCAAAGTGATGCTCAGTATAACAGTTTCAGTTCAGCCTTGAGGCCACCATCGTGGTTTTGAAAGCCAAGGGTGTCTGCACTTGAGTCTGCACAGAAACTATGACTCGCTCTCCCATGTAGAGCTCCCCCTAGAAGTTCCATCTTTGAAGCATAGCATAAGCCCAATTTCTGACTGCTTTGTAAATCCAAAAGTCCTCTAGATTCCTTGCACACGGGATGGTGCCTTTCCCACAGGGAAGAGTGTTCTCAGGGAACAGAAGCTTCGTTGCTCTGCCGGGCCTGCTCTCACTCATTTAACACCATCGTTTGTAAACTGTACCCCCTTTTTTCTTGCTGCGTGCCTTTGAATCCTTCCATTGCTCTGCAGTGCCCACACTCATATCAATTTCAGGAGTGCGGGGGCAAGGGAAAGCCTTATTCCTAATGCCTGAGAATGTAAAATACTTCCCGTTTCATTCCCCTCCCCTTCGCGCCATTGCCAAATTCAGAGAACTGGCGAAGGAAGCGATGGTCTTAACCAGTTGAGGGACACAGGGCATTGGTGGTGGGGAATTAGGAAGAATATAATTGCCAAAGCGGAAGGGTCCAGACAGAGGACCAGACTTCTGCTGGGACTCTTCCTCCGGCATTGGGCACTTCTGCGAACCACAGGGTAGATGGTGATGTGGGCAAACAGGAATGTTCCAGCAGCTCAGAGTCACCGCCCATCAGTGGCCATGGAGCCGTGATGTCATTATCAGTTAGTGTTAGTCCTGTGCTTATTGATAGGGGGGTTGTAATAAGATTAATTAGTTGCTGAGGCATGGGGTTGTCAAATCCTGTTAAATGATTTTATATCACAGCAAATATCTAAATCTATTCATTGGATTCAAGATGCAATACCACAAGGACTGAAATTAAATCAAGGCTTGATGTCTCAGCATGGCTTGTCATAGATGTCTTAAAGTTCTGGAAACTTCTATGGCTTTATTGATATATATTTATATATTTTGTCAGGGTTTTCAAAGTTGGCCAATTTTTTTAAAAATATGGGATTATATATAGTGTGAGTGTGTCCTTGAGTAGGTTTAGGAGGGGCAGAGACCCTTTTCAAATGACTAATGAATAAGAAAAACTAAAAAATAGGGAACATTGTTCATCTTTAGAAGGTGAGGGATTCCCAGTATCATTTCCTAGAGAAACGACTTTCTGCTTGAAATCTGCAAAAGAAATCAAGGCTTAGAGCAGGGGATGGACACCAGGTACACCTTCAGGGGCTCTCCAGGCCTGGAGCGTGTTGGGGGCCCCGACTCTAGCAGCAAGGGAAGAGACGGGCGTTCTCCATTTCCGCCGTCTCAGTTGTGTTTCTTACTGCATAGTCACTGGGTGTGTTGGGGTGTTTAGATCTCCAGATTCTGAGGGCGAGAGGCATATGTTTGCCTGTGGATGTGGTATGGTATAGAATTTGACTACATAGATTTCGGTATGGATTTTACCTCCATAATTTTGTAGTATTAAACTCTGCTGCAAAATCTCTTGGTAGCTATCTCCAATAATCCCAGCGGTGACGCTTGTTGGCCTGGCTTTGATCAGTTGCCCATCCCTGTACAACCACTGTGTTTGGGGATGCAGGAGGCTCTTTGGCTGGACCCCAATCATGGGCTAAGCCCTGTACATGTGGGGGGTTGGGGTCAGACCCCTTCACGCTGCAGAGAGGAAGAGTGGGGCAGGGGGACTTCACAGAAGGGAGTGGTGCAACGGACACAAAGAAGAGTCACAAATGTCAACTCTACCTAGAGGCAAACAAGTGAAAGGGTGGCCGTGGAAGTGATTGCACATCTCATAGGAATAAGATAGGAAGAGAAAATGCAACATTTATTATTCACCACGTTAAATTTCAATCGTCCACAAATAAAAAAAGGAAAAAAAACCCCAAGCAACCAGAGTAGTATTTAAGCACTTGAACCAGAAATGCATTTCCCATGAGCTCTCGTGATCACCAAGAATATTAGCACTGGGGGCACTTTTGAAGCTGGAGGAACGCAGTTTCTGAGAAAAAAGGAGGGACCATCGTTCTGATTAAAGGCCATGCTGCCGCCTTGTTGGACGTGCCCGTGGCAACCTTGAGCACCTCCAGTCTGTGAGCGCAGTGACCTGCCTTGTGTATCAATGGCAACCATTCTGTTTGAAACAGTAACACACTCTGCCCTGGATGGTTATAATAACGGAGCTTAAGCCGGTGGATACAGATGCTGTAATTTTCACTAGGTTGTTATACTTGTGTGGGAATTTGAAGAATCAATTCAAGACACATTTCAGGGTGTATGCAGGAAGCTGGCTCATCCTGGAGACGCCCTGATTTGTCCCGACTCTCGGACCAGCTTTTCCCCACTCCAATCTGTTCTTCAAACTGCTGCGAGAGTCGTCTTTCTAAAATGCCAATCAGATCACGATCCTTCCCTGCTTAAATTCTCCTGACGGCTCTCTACTGCCATCAGACTTAGGTAAAGTCCAGAATCCTAAATAAGACATTCAAAGCTTGCTTTTCCTGGATGCATTCCCTCTGACCTCCCTGCCTGCTTCTGCTGCAGACACGAGGCCACTTTCCGTTTCCCTGAATGTTTGGCTCCTTGCTGATGCTGTTCCTCCAGCCTGCACACCCTTCCCCATCCTTCCTCTTTGAGGTTAGCCCTGGTCAACTTGGTGACCCGCACTCCATTCACCACGGCAGAATTTACTAGCCCTGTCTTTGCCTTCTGGAGTGCTTTATTATTCTTCCTGGCCACCCCCACCCTGAAATAGTTGTTCATCTGCCTGCTCAGTTCCCTGACAAGTGTGAGCCCCTCACGATGTTTTTACAATACTTAGTACCTAGGGAGCACTTAGTCTGTTTGTGGGATCAGTGAACTTAAAGAAGACTAACAATGCAAAACAATTTATGAATTTCCGCATTCCGAATGGTTGGGAATTTTTTCGGACTTGGAGCCTGCTTCCATAAAACATGCGTATTGGGCAGTTCTAGAGCTGGGACTGGGTCAGAGTTATGAGTGTCTATCAGTGCATTTCCCTACAGTGCGCCGCGACCTAGAAACAGCCCCCCTGTGCCACTGCGATGAGGAAATCTCACCCTCCGGCATCCTCCTCATGGGGCCCCAGGGAGTAGGATTTTTAGGTACAGCTCAGTTGGCTTCTGCGTTTTACCTGGAATTGCCCAGAATGCGGTTCCTGCAGGTGCGCTGTGGTGGAGAAGGTTGTTGGTCTGCAGTCCAGACCGGGGGTTGGGGGGTGAGAGGGAGCATCACAGGATGAGGGGGGAGGGAGGTCTCCAGTAAGAGGGCTGGGGTGGGGGTGTCAGGGGTGGTGGGAAAGAGCAAGGAGCCCCCGTAGGGTGGTGTCCAGCTCCCCTTCCTCGCTCCCAGCCAGTCTCCCTTACGGTGGGTGATATTGCTGGTGAGCAGGGGAAATGACAGCGGTCTCACTCAGGTCCCTCCCCTGCCCCCCCACCCCCGCTCCCTGTCAGTGGGGCCCGGAGGTGGCATACTCATCTCCCGTTGCCTACCTAGCACCTTCATCTGATAGTCACCAGCACAAGGTGCCAAGCGGAGTGAGGACCAGACTGGGAGAAATTGAGCAGTGGTTCAAAGCCAAAATAGGGTGTGTAGTGGGGAAGGAGGGTGGGGGAGGGTCCGATTACTTGGATAATGGGAGTTTCTAAGGCTTTGGAGTTAGCCATGTGGAATCTGATCCCAAGTCTACCAACCGAGGAAGCTTGAGTAAAGTATTTAAATGCTCTGCTCTCGGCATTGGCATTCTTGTCTACGTGATGAGGACAGGAGTGGTCCCTCATCGTAAGGTTGCTGTGTGTTGAGACAGCACGTTTGGAAGCTCAGCCCTCCTGGGAAGAGTCACATGACTTGGCACTGGATCTGCTGGAGCCAGGAGTCCTGGGGGCTCAGCTCTGCTGCTCTCCTCTCTGCTCCCCTCGCCCTGCCCTTCTTGTCTCATCTCTCCCTCATCCATGTCTCTCTCTCTGCCTTTCTCCCTCCCTTCCTTAGTTGTCCACGCCAGGCATCAGCTCTGTGAGGTAGGGAGCCTTCGGAGGACCTCAGCCCCCGACCATCTGACAGCACCTTTGGGATGGGAGGCGTGTCCAAGGATTTGCAGACGTGTTTCAGAACCGTTGCAGCACATAACGAGGGATGATTGTGAGAAGGCAGAGAACTCCGCAGTCAGATGTCCTGCAGTCGAGTCCAGACCACAGCCATCTCTGAGCTCTCTGTCTTATGCTGGGCAAGGTCACTGGAAAGTGCTGGGAGGGTTTGGACCCAGCAGGCTGCTCGAGTCTCTGTGCTCTGCTCCTGTGGCTCTCTGTGCGTGGGATTTCCCTGCCCACCGACCGCCAGCTACTCCCGTCACACTGGACTGAACGTGGGCTCTCCGAAGCCTCAGCTGCCCTCCTAGCTGCGCCTAGCTCGATGCCCTCGCCTTCCTCCCGCTGCCTCTGGCCTGGCGCCCTCCCGCTCCCCACCCCCCACAGCTGACCCTTCAACACCTCCCTTTGTGCACTTGCTCCGCCCTCCCTCGAGGCTTCAGGCGCTCTGGAAACAAGGCCTGGTTTTGGTCATGTGTTTGTGCTTCGCTCTATCTATCCTGTATCCCCTGTGTCGGGTACCAGGCCTCGGACCTGTCAGAGTGACCCATTCTTGAGTCAATGACTACAAAAATATACACTATTCAATCAAATTAGCAGGGATTTCTGCTGGACTTGAGAGGTTGAAATAGGGGCAGGGAGGCAGCTATGCCAGCAGAGGGCAGAAGAAAAGCCACCCCTGGGAGCCCCGAGATGACTGTACGTGGGGGATGGGGGGCTGTGGAATCACTGCCTTTGCTGGAAAAGGCTGTGGCTCTGGGGAGGACGCTGGCTGGGGGGGAAGGGGGAGCAGGCCAAGGCCAGGGTTCAGTGGTGAGCACCACAAGTAAGGCTCTTTGGAGCAAAGTGTGTCACAGAGTACTGCACGAGAGCTGAGACCAGGTGGTGTCCCAGCAAATGTCACACAGACATTCACTCTGCAGGGAAGGAGTGGGTGGGCAGGGGGCCTGGCCAGTTAGGGACGAAGGAAGGGGAGCCAGCATATTAGTTCTGGGAATGACTCTGTAGGCACAGCCTTGTTTTGGTGTAACTTGTTACAGGCTGAACGTTGCGTCCTCAAATTCATATGTTGAGGTCCCAATCCTCAAAATGATGGTGTGAGGAGGTGGGACACGGGGAAGTGCTTAGGTCGCTGGGGTGGGGCCTCATGAATGGAGTTAGTGCCCCTATGAAAGTGCCCCCAGAGAGCTCTCTGGCCCCTTCCAGCGCATGAGGATCAGTGAGACAAAGGCCTGGAAGAGGGTCCTCACCAGAGCCCCACAAGGCTGGCACCCCAACCTTACACTCCCAGCCTCCCCGAGTGCTTAATAAGCCCCCCTCAGTGTGCAGCAGCCCCGGCTGACCACGACACGAGCATCACTCACTGTCTCCATCTGTGCTTGGGGCCCACGCGGTGTCTGCACTGCTCGGGCTCTGATGGGTTATATAGTGCGGAGAGAGAGCTTTGAATAAAATGCCCATCAGATTTCCCCTGCTGGAGAGGTGACTCAAGGCACCCTGTCAGAAGGCTCCAGCTGCCTCATCTGTGAAAGAGAATTTCTGGATTACACCAGCCATTCTCCTCGTCTTCGGGGCTAGCACGCTTTCAAATACTAGGATATTAGCAGGATGCTTGAAGCCGTGAAAAGGTAAACAACAGTCTAAAACTAAAGGAGAGTTTTAGAATCCTTGAGGCATTTTGAACAGTGACCACAGGGTTGCACTTTGGGTCAAGCCGTGTGCTGTCCCTGATGTGGCATTCTTTTAAAAAAAATTTTTTTTAGAGAGGGAGGGGTTTGGCGAGGGGCAGAGGGAGAGACTCTCAAGCAGACTCCCTGCTGAGCCTGGAGCCCGACATGGGGCTCGATCTCACCACCCTGAGATCACACCCTGAGCCGAAACCAGGAGTCGGACGCTTCACCGACTGAGCCCCCCAGGCGCCCCTGACGTGGCGTTCTCACGTCCCTGCAGGCTGGGCTGTCTGGGTGCTCTGTGAGATTTGGTTTTTTGTTGGCCCAAGCTGGCAGTTACTGTCTGCTCCTCCCCTAACCTGCAACAAGTGTTTCCTCTCTGACCCAAGCAGCAGGACCCATTCTCTAGCTTCTCTCTGACAGACTTGGCTGAAACAATTATTCTTTTTTTTAAAAAGATTTTATTTATTTATTTGACGGAGATAGAGACAGCCAGCGAGAGAGGGAACACAAGCAGGGGGAATGGGAGAGGAAGAAGCAGGCTCATAGCGGAGGAGCCTGATGTGGGGCTTGATCCCACAATGCTGGGATCACGCCCTGAGCCGAAGGCAGACACTTAACCGCTGGGCCACCCAGGTACCCCAAAACATTAATTATTCTTAATTGCCAAAAAAACGATTTTCTTCGTTTGCTCGACGTTTGGAGGTGTGAGCATGGACAGAAAGCGGAGCACAAGGCATCCCAAGCTGTGCTGACTTGGAAGCTGGGACCTCCTGGGCCCTGTGACCCCCAAGGCCCTTTGTAGTTGTTGAGCTTCTGAAAAAGCAGAGCTTGGCATTAATTTTTCCATTGCTGAGGTGCGTAGTGTTTCTAGTGGGAAACTTCTGTTGGCACTGACAATTAGGAATGTGCATGAAATTTACATTTGAAAGCATTAAACATAAAATGCATTGAAGCTTCAGGAAATTCCTACTGGTTTTCCATCCTCCTGCTAACACTGGAGAAGAGAAATTTGTAGACTCATGTTTGGAATAGGTTGGATATTCAAGAAAATTGTAGACCATCTGGACCATTGGGGCATACATTGGTTTGCATGGTAAAGATCTATGAATTTAAAGCACTCATGGCAGGAGGGGGAGACCATGTGCCCTTGCAGATGGCTCTGGTCCTAATGGGACATCGGTCTCTTGAATGACGTTGGCAGTGGAGGAAGGGCTGTCCTGCACATTCTTTGCGCTTTGACTATGCTGCATTTTATTCCAATCAGATTTGCAATTTACCTGTGCTATGGAAGAAGATGGAAGCTTTCCTTCATTGTAGTGTTTCTTTTTTAGTAAATAACACCAGATTCCCATGTCTGCTTCAGAAGGAAGGCCCTCCACTCACTGCGGCAGGATTAAGAGAAGTAACTAGTGTAGTGGTTAGGAGCTCCTAACAAGGGGGCGCCTGGGTGGCACAGCGGTTAAGTGTCTGCCTTCGGCTCAGGGCGTGATCCCAGCATTGTGGGATCGAGCCCCACATCAGGCTCCTCCACTATGAGCCTGCTTCTTCCTCTCCCACTCCCCCTGCTTGTGTTCCCTCTCTCGCTGGCTGTCTGTGTTTCTGTCGAATAAATAAATAAAACCTTTAAAAAAAAAAAAAGCTCCTAACAAGTTATGTGACTCTGGACCAGTTACTCACCCTGTCTGGGTAGCCCGTGTCTCAGGGGTCCTAGTAGTGCCTCACTCAGGGGCCTGTCATGAGCCTTCAATGAATAAAAACATGTTACCTTTCCAGAGCCCCTCTTGGCCCGTTTTAAGCACTAATGAACATTTGAGATGATGGCTCAGACTTCGGAGGAGCAACTGCTCCTTGGCTAGTTCCCTGGTGTTAGTGCGCTAAACTTAAAAAACCTCAGATTCCTCCCTGTAAACTGAGACGAGTGACAATTACGCTGTGAGACGATATGAGTTCAGAAATGCTGATAAAATATCTGGTATGAATGGAAAGATTCCTGGTTGGTGTTCTAGGTGTTTCCACCATTGGCTTAGAAGTGGAGATTAAAAGCAACTTCTCCTTACGATGAGGCACTGTGTAATTTAGCAAATGTTCTGAAAATGATACCTATTCCCAATTATGAAAGTAATGAAGAGCCATCATAGAAAATTGAAACTCATGAGAAAGCACGAGGAAAGGTTAGAAATCATTTGTTAACCCGAAACCTGAGCTATGTGCGCTGCATGTTGTGAGATATGCCCTTTGTGGTGTGTGTGTACATGCACACACGTAGTGCCTCCATCTGTCCGTCTGTGTCCCATCTATGTCCAGTGAGGTGTGACGCACTGGGGACTTAGGGGCGGTACACCTGCGTCTGCCTCCCCGGGGCTCTCCTGTTCTGGGAAAGCGTGGCAACATGAGACCATGAGATAGGAAGGAAAAGCCTCCTGTTGTCATAGCAAATAGGATTAATTTTAACAAGAGGAAGCAAGAGGGGAGAGAGATGCAGCCCAGAAGTTAGAGGACATGGAGGGACTGCTGATGGATCCCAGCGTCTGTTCTCCCCCGTCTCTTTAGTCATAGAATCCCCCTTATGGTGGCACATCATCCAGGTTGGCCATGGCCTGAGGGGTGTCCCGGAACACGGGACTTTTGGTGCCACAGCAGGAAAGCACCCCATCCGAGACACAATGGAGGGGAGGACCCCCCAGACCACGTTCTGACAGCGGAAGGACGTGCACAAGTGACGTGTGCAAATTCTGGGTCACATCCTTTAAGGGGGCAAAATCCGGCCCCTATTCTCTTTCTTCGTTCCTGAGTCCAGCAAGCTGGCTGTGGGGCTCGGGCGCTGGCTTCCACCGACGGCTCTGCTGGATGGCTTGAGAGAGAGCGGAGAAGCACTGGACACTCTGGCTGGTTAAAATACCAGCAAGAGCCAAGTCAGCCAACCAGTGGTGCTGAAGGAGACAAGACAGGGCAGCCCGTGAGTGCAGCGTGCATGGGGCTGACCCTCACACAGCCCAGAGACTCAGGAGGCTTGGGAGACCATGGGATGATACGGGCCCCAGTAAGCAGGGAGTACCTGCTTTTCCGCCCCTTTCCCTGAATGCAGGGAGGATGCTAGATTCATTCTTCTCTGACTTGGGATTCTTAAATCCTTATTTCATCAGGAGGTATAAGTCTGGCCATCATTGGAGCCCATTACATAATAGATTTTCTCATTCATGAACTTGCTTATCCTTGGCCACCAGCCCAGTGAAGTCCTGGGCTCGGGGACCGGGAGGGGACAGGTTTCACTACAGCTCCCCATGAGGATGAAGCCCACGCCTCAGGACGGCTGAGCCACACCCTGCGACACTCCCTGAGCCACACTATTGCTGGGCCTCCTTCTTCTGGAGGCTGAGCCAGGTCTCTGAGCGATATGAACACGGCCCGCAGCTCACAGTCCTTACCCTGGAGAAGGCCAGAGGGAGTGTGTGCAGATGGCAGGAGGCATGTCGAGGCCGAGACACTCTGCTGGCACTGCAGGTTATAAAAGAATACTGAAAAAGTTCCTACATGGGACTATTAGTCACTTCAAAATACTTAGGAATCTCCTGTCCTCAAAATAGAACAGAAATGGCTTTGAAGAATTCCCTGCAATGATGGTTTTCTTCACCTCACTGTTGCTCAAGGGGGTAAGTGCCCTTAAGAGTTTCTGAGGAGAAAAATATACCTCCGGGGTATTACCTGACTATGAAATCTACTTTTTTTCCTGGTAATTGAAGAAGTCGCAGATTGCACCAAAAAGATGAAAGCTTGTGTAGGAAGGAATTCGATTTGTTTTGTTTTGTTTTTAATTTTTCAAACGTCTAGCGCTCTGGGGCAGTGCTATTGCAATGACATTCTGTACTGACTTCTCAGCAGAGATCGTGTGAGAAAGAGGGACACAAAAATCAAGCAGCCTCTCTGTGTGGGTTATTGAGTGGCCCTCATTTTGGGGGTATTCGCGGGTCAGAATGTTCTAGTTATTCCTTTGCATTGTAACTAGTATTATTACATAGAAATCCATTCCGGAGTACTTTGAAAAGAAATTAGTGAGGATATACCAGTTCCTTTGAAAATATAAAGGATGTACGCCCTTTGGGGACAGTTTTTCTGGCAATAAAAAGCCCATCTCCCCTTTATTGAATAGCTGGGTGTTGGCATCCCTGAGGTGACGGGATTGGGTACATCTCGTGTGGTGTGGTGAGGAGCCCAAGCAATAGCGGTCCCTGGATGAAACCATCTCTGCCGAGTTAGAGCTGTTGTCAGAGAAGACTGTAATAAGCAGACATGATGTTAATAACAGACAAAAACTTATTTCTTTCAATATTTTCAATGCATCTGTGATGCTTAATTTTGTGTATCACTGGCCAAGCTAAGGGATGCCCAGGTGGTTGGTAAGACATTATTCCTGGGCGTGTCTTTGGGGGTGTTTCCAGAAGTGACGAGCAGGAATCAGGAGACTGAGTGAGTAAAGGTGCCCCTCCCCACTGTGGGTGGGCAGCAGCCAATCCACTGAAGGCCCAAATAGAATGAAAAGGCAGAGGGAGAGTGAATTCCTTCTCTGCTTTAGCTGAGACATCGATCTCCTCCTACAATGGCCCCTACCAATGGCCATGGGCATTCTTGGTTTCTGGGCTTGCAGACAGACCACGACTCTTGCCACCAGCCCCCAGATTCTCGGGCCTTTGGACTCAGACTAAGTTACACCACCAATTCTGTGCCTCCAGCTTGCAGACGGCAGATGGAGGGATTTCTCCGTTTCCACGGTTGCATGAGCCAATTTCTATAATAAATCTTCTCTCCTCTATATCTATAAACATCCTCTTGGTTTTGTTTCTCGGGAGAGTCCTGACTAACACCCTGTTCATGGATGACTTAAAGTGGATGTTTCAAATCAAGCCAGCAAGTATTTCTACAATATATAACATGCATGAAGAAGTTTTCCTTGCTTCTGTGAAGCAGGCGGAGATGAATATGGCAGAGTCTCTGCCCATGGTGAGTTTAGAGTCTACTTAGAAAGGATTTCAGTTAAAACACGGCAGCTTCCACCAGAGAAGGCCACGGCCAAGACTTTACCAGGTGCAGAAATGGATGGATTTCTCTCAGTGGAACAAAGGCCTATGACCATTCTACTCTGGAAAGTGCTAGGCTCTAAGTAGATGTTGCTAGCAGATATTTTTCATGCTTAGTGGGATAAAAATAGTTTCTCATCATCTGGTTACCATTCATTGAGAGTTCTAGCTAACTCTGGAGGAAGACCGACTTCAGGTAAGATTAATCTGGTGAAATAGCCTATTAACCAGGTATTTATCAAAATGTTTTATGGGGGCAGTGGCTCATTATTTTCTCTGTTCACCGTACTACAGGGAATATTAGCTTTCTGAATAGGTCATTTCGAAAGTACTCCCCGCGATAGGACTCAGATTTTATGGATCGCCTCCAGTGACTTTGGTGTTGCCTGCTTTCAATTTAGAAATAAAGCAGCCCGTGGCCTCATATCAGCTTCATAGAATTACAGGCGGAGGCCGAAGTTCGGCATAATAGGCACACCTTACTGCTTGGAGTCTTTTCTTTAAAGTCGCTTATTGATTGAGCGGATAGTTATGGCCGCATGAAGCCTGACGGTGGTAAGACTTTTCTCTTTCTGTCATTTGAGCCCTGCGAGGAAGAGGAGGATACAGTATATGGAGAGAGATTTATAAGTGATGTTGAGGGGACGGGTGGGAAAGGGGGACAACAGTATTGATGGCACCCTGAACTTTCCCACCCTCTGAGAGAGGGGGTCACAGACCAGGAAACTTAGTGAGCTTCAGGAGGCTAACGGAGACACGGATGACCGCCAGTGGGTGTGAGTTTCATCTTTCACGTTGCTTCCGCCTCTGCTGCTCAGCAAACGGGAATATAGTCAATCTCTGCCTTCATCAAGAAGGCAAGCGTGTCATCACTGATGTGTCAGCGTCACTGGCTCTGCTGTGATGCACAGATGGGAGATGACGGACCATGCCCTCCCCCACTTCTAGAAAATGCTCTGACTCCCAGGCATAGACTATGTAGGTCTCCAGTAGCTATCCCTTTATGCCTGCGCGCACACACACACACATCCACGTGGATGGTGGATGCGTAGCTTTGCAAGTTACACATGCATCATGCAAGGAGAATGTTGTAACCTAGCTCCTTTGAGGCAATCAGGATGGTCCCCGTAAAGGATATTTCTTGGGATCAAATTTTAGGATGAAGAAAAAAAATCTTGCTATCCAAGTCTTTGCTCTGGCTGGGAGAAATTTTTTTTAACCAATTCTTTCTTTAAAATGTTTTTTTGTTTTTTTTTTTTTTTTAGTTTGTTTTGTTTTGGCCAGTCCTTTCTGTAATGTATTTGCAGAGATAAAGAATGGAAGAATGTGGTTCTTTTATTTAACAAAATACCTTAATGAAATTTTAGATGAAGTTTCCCACACACCCCTTTTCTTTAAGAGAAGCAATGGTTGACAGAGAAAATTACGAGAAGTTGCTCTGATAAATTTCTGATCTTCTTTCATCTGCCTTTCTTCTGATCTCAGAAAGGATACTCTGTCTTTCCAGGTGCATGAGCCACAAAGCCTTGGGGTTGGTGACTTGTCTCTGGCTTCCATGCCCCATGCCCCATGTCCAATATGACAGCAAATTGTATCAGCCTCACCTGAGATTATATAGAGAACTTGCCCCTTCTCTCTACCTGCACCCGCCGTCTTGTCTGTGCTCAGCCTGCTGCC
Organism: Ailuropoda melanoleuca; assembly: GCF_002007445.2. Classification (NCBI taxonomy): domain Eukaryota; kingdom Metazoa; phylum Chordata; class Mammalia; order Carnivora; family Ursidae; genus Ailuropoda; species Ailuropoda melanoleuca. The sequence continues at coordinate 3,853,955 of NC_048235.1, read as the reverse complement.
AGCCACCATCATCTCTTTTCCAGACAGTGGTCTTCCAGCTCCTTGCTTTTGCCCTTGTTCTCCCTTCCCTTCAGGTCATGTCATGTTCTGCTCATAAGCTTTTAATGCCTTCCAGTCTCACTCAAAGTAAGAGACAAATTCCTTACAATGGCCTGCAAGGCCTTACAGGATCTGGTCAGCTGAGTTTCTGACCTAGTTTCCTATTCTCCCCTTTCCTCATCTTCCTCCAGCCACACTGGGGTCTTTGATGGTCCTTTAAGAACTCAGACATTTTTCTGCCTCAGGGCCTTTGCACGGGCTGCCCTTTTTGCTTAGCCTGTTCTTTTCCTTGATATCACATGCCCCCCTCTCTCATCTCCTTTGCACTGTTGCTCAAATGTTACCCTTCCAGGGAGAACTCCCATGACTATTCTATTTAAAATTGTACTCTTACCATCCATTCCTCTTTTCTCCTTAATTTTTCTCTGCATCACCTTTCACCATCTCATACATTACATGGTTTCTTATTTGTTGTCTGTATTGCTGCTCCAGACTGTGAACTCCAGAAAGGCAGGCAACTTTGTCTGTTCTATTTCTGTATCCTCAATGCCTAGAAGAGTGCCTGGCACAGAGTAGGCACTCCATCAATATTTGTTAAATAAATGCCTGATCAAGCAAGTAGGTTTCGGGAGGGGTCCAGTGTGGCTCTAGGAGGAGAAGAGCTTAGGGGTCACTGGAAGATCACCCTAAGTGAAGATGCAGGAGGAGCGGGAGTCGGCAGCTAAGAATCCAACATTATGCTTTTTGTGCTTGTTCTTCTTGGCAATAAACCTAAACCTCACTGCCTACTTTTTTAAAGATTAATTTATTTATTTTAGAGAGCGAGAGCAGGCCCGTGTGCACGAGCTTGGGGGGAGGGGCAGAAGGAGAGGGAAAATTTAGCACACTCCACGCTAGTGCGGAGCCCAATGCGGGGCTCCATCTTGTGACCCTGAGATCGTGACCTGAGCTGAAGCCAAGAGTCGGACATTTAACTGACTGAGCCACCCGGCGCCCCTCCTCATTGTCTACTTTAAAGGGTAGAAGAATAATATCCTGTGGTTAACATTTTAAAACTGTGCCCTCCTCTGTGTATGTGTATATGTTTCCCTGTGTTTTATACACGCCCACTTTTAGACTCATCTAGATTTAAGCTGAATTGCTCTCCAATCTCAGAGAATTAACGACCAGGTGATATTATCATTTTCAAATGGCAGCATTGGGATGAGTTAATTAAGATGCCCGAATACTTTTTTTTCTTATCAGTATTCATTTTTGAAGAAAATAGGATTTATGTTAATGGTATATGCACTGGATGCCTACTCTAGGGACATGGCCTGGGGTCACCAAGTGATTAATTAACTCTCCGAGCTGATTAAAGAATTTTAAAGAAAGCTGCCTGGTTGTCACCTAGCGTCTTTTTTTTAGAAACCTGGAAGTATCTTTTATACTTCAAAAGGAAAACAAAGACCCCGTCGCATTTTCAATCTCAGATGAAGAAGACATTGGCATGAAGAGGATGTGCGGATTATGGGTGGAGACATAAAGGACAACTTGCAGACGAGTTCACCTTTACAGGGCTGCTCCTTATTGTCCTTGAAGACTCTTGTGTAATTATGAAATATTTGGGAGGATTTGGAAGAGCTTTTACAGGAAAGAAAAAACAATGTGCCAGATGGTCAATGAGAAATTCTTTCCTTACAATAAAAAATTTTTTAAAAAATTTTATTTATTTATTTGGGAGAGTGAGAGAGAGAGAGAGCACAAGCAGGGGGAGCAGCAGAGGGGGAGTGAGAAGCAGATTTCCCTCTAAGCAGGGAGCCCAATGCTGGGCTTGATCCAGGCACCCTGGGACCATGGGATCAAGACCAGGGCAGAAGGCAGATGTTTAACCAACTGAGCCACTCAGGCGCCCCAATAAAGTTTTATATTTCCACTTGTAGTTTACTTATAATGCCTTATGTTGTTAGTATTTTGATGTAGTAGGGCATAGATAATTAGCTGTATATAGTGTATCAAAATTGTGGATTATACTTTTGGGACACACTAGTGAATTAAAATGTTATCCTATAATTTTGAAATACTTGATACTATTCTTCAAGGATTGAGTTTTTGGAAGTGCACATACTGTACATAGTAGAAACAGAAATGACTCCTTTCTTTGGATCAGTAGTTGTGGTTGACATGTCACGATAGATCCATGATTGACATGGCATTTGGTACTAGGGGAATGACTAGGATCTGGGAGGTATATGGTTCAAAATGAAAAGTAGTTCTCTGTACCCTTCATGGATTTTCAAAATAAGGTTGTAAAAATTTATTTAGAAATTTCAGGTAGTGTAAGAGATTTTTGGGTTTATCTAAAGAGCATATGTATTTAAATTTTTTGAAAATCTCGAATACCTTAAAATGAATTAGCAAACTTTGTATTGCCTGGAGGAACTGCTGACTTCTTTCATCTAGAAAAGGAGGTGTAGCATAGTCAAAGTGGTGGTAATGTCCCAGTTACAAATTTTTCCAGTTTTCTGCTCCTGCATAATAAATATCTCCAAATTTAGTGACATCAAACAACAGTACTTTATATACTTATGGATTTTGTGACTTAGGATTCAGACAGGAGATTGTCAAGCGGGCTTGTTTCTGCTTCACCGCCAGCTGTATGTGGACTGAAGTACTTGATGTGCTCTCCCCATGTGGCTTGGACTTCCTGACGGCATGGCAGCCTTAGGATGCTTGGGTTCTTACAGGGCAGCTCAGGGCTCAGAGCACAAGTGCTCCCGTGAACAAGATGAAAGTCTTAGGACTCTTATGACCCAGCCTCAGAGGTGAAGTCACTCAGAGCCACTTTTGTCTTATTCTTTTGATTGAAATTTGGTATCTAGAAGTGGGGTCTCTGGAGGGTAGTGGAGTGGATTTTGCGTGTGAAAGAAATTTCAATAGTTTGTTGCCAGAAGATGGTCTATGGTGATTATTTTAAATTGCTGAAAATTATTTGACACCCCTGCTGTCAAGAGGTGGGATTTATGTCCCTATCTCTTGAATCTGGATGGACTCGTGACTGTTTTGAACAAAAGGGTATAACAGAGAAGAAAGGAATATAACAGAATTGTGAGGAAGTTCTCTATATTCCTAGTTTTCTGAGAGTTTTTAATCAGTAGATGTCAACGTTTGTCAATGTGTTTTTCGTATTTATTAAGATAATCATTTTAATTTCAGAGTTAGTTTGTGGATATGGTATATTATACTGATTGATTATTTTTAAATATCAAACCAACCTTTCATTTTTGGGATAAATATCACTTGGTCATGATGTATTTTTTATATGTATTGCTGAATTCAATTTGCTAATATTTTGGTAAGGATTTTTATGGCTGTGCTTATGGTCTGTAGTTTTGTTTTGTTTTGTTTCCTTGTAATATCTTTGTTTGATTTTGGTATCAGGATAATTCTGGTCTCATATAATGAGTTAAGAAGTGTTTTCTCTTCTTGTATTTTCTGAACCAGTATGTAAAATTGTTATTTCTTTATTAAATATTTGGAGGAATTTGACAGTGAAATCATCTGTGCCTGGAGTTTTCTTTGTTCTAAGATTTCAATTTCCTTAACAGATGTAGGATTTTTCAGGATATTTCTTTTTGAGTGACTGTTGGTAGTTTCCTTTTCAAGGAATTTTTCCATTTCATATATGTTATTGAATTTATTGGCATAATGACATTTATAATATGCCTTATTATCCTTTTAATGTTTATAGCATCTGTAGTAATGTCCCCTTTTCATTCCCAGTATAGGTAATGTGTTTTCCTTCTCTCCCTACTGCCCCCACCTCCCCTTGTCAGTCTGGCTACAAGTTTACTAATTTTATTGAATTTTTCAAAGAATCAGCTCTTGGTTTCATTGGCTTTTCTCTATTGCTTTTCGATTTCATTTATTTCTACCCTTAACTATTTGCTTCCTTGTGATTTCTTTGGATTTAATTTCCTCTTTTGTGGCTAGTTCCTTAAGGTGGGAGCTTGGATACTTGATTTGAGACTTTTCTTCTTTTGTTACGTTAGCATTTAATCCTGTAAATTTCCCTCTAAGCATTCATTTAGCCATGTCCCAAAATTCTGATATGTTGTAGTTTGATTTTCAATTAGAAATGTTTGGTAATTTCTCTTTGATCTCCTCCTTGACCCTGGCTTATTCAGAAGTGTATATTGTTCAATTTTAAAATATTTGGAATACTTGAGGATATTCTAGATATTTTTTTTATTATTTAGCCAGATATTCTGCTATTTCCTCTGTATGATCCATTCTGCTCTGTGGTATTGTGAATGTTTGATGGAACGCCCAGAGAAAGCCCCCAGGAGTTACCTGAGCTTTACTAACAGTGTGAATTACTTGGTGCTGAATCTTTTCTTCGGTTTCTCTGCATCCAGTGATCCTGGGCGAGTATTGCTGATTGAAGAATAATGTTGTACTATGGTCCAGCAGATCTGGGTTATGACCAGTTCTTGCTTAGGAAAATGCTACTTAAGCTAACTTCTTAATGGGGTCTCAGTTTTCTTATCTGTGAGGTAGACATAATAGTCTTGACTTGATTATGATCCAGGATTTTTGTGAACATCCAGTGAGATAAACAAAGTTGTTAAATTATTAACCATGTAAAATGTGAGATGCTATTATTGTCGATGGACATTTCTTACATGTAAAATTATTTGTCAAGCTGTTCTTTAGTAGAGTTACATTTGACTATTTAAACAGATCATTATAAAACCTCTAACTTATAGGGAATTGAATGTACATGTTAAAATATAAGTTTGAAGACAGTACTCACTTCATTAATGTCTAATAGCCAAATATATAATAAGAGATGTGATTATATGAAATAACTACTTACTTGAATGAAAAAAAATGGGTATAATTCTATTGATATTTTCATTGGTGAACAAATTAAAAGTCTTTCTGCAAATCCATGCTGAATAAGTGGTGGATCAAACAGCCCTGAAATGAGGTGTTTTTTCCCCAAATTTTTACTTAAATTCTAGTTAGTTAACATATAGTGCAGTATTAGTTTCAAGTGTATAATTCAGTGATTCATCACTTACATATAATACCCAGTGCTCATCACAAGTGACCTCCTTAATGCCCGTCACCCATCTAGCCCATCCCCTGCCCACCTCCCTCCATCAACCTTCAATTTGGTTCTGTAGAGTTAAGAGTCTCTTCTGGTTTGCTTCCCTGTCTGTTTTTTTCCCCATAGGGTTCATCCGGGTTTTTTGCTTAATTTCCGCATATGAGTGAATGACATGAGATTTTAAAATTATTTTATTTTAGTTTTTCATCCTAATAAATGTACTCTTTAATCCCCACCACCTATTTCTCCCATGCCTCCCACCCACCTCCCTTCTGCTAACCATCAATTTATTCTCTATAGTTAAGGCTCTATTTCTTGGTTTCTCTCTCTCTCTCTGTCTTTGTACAGTTGTTTTGTTACTTAAATTCCATATGTGAGTGAAATCATATGGCATTTGTCTTTTTCTGACTCTGACTTATTTCGTTTAGCATTATAGTCTTCAGCTCCACGCGTGTCATTGCAAATGGCAAGATTTCACTTTTTTATGGCTGAGTAATATTCCATTGTGTATATATACCATATCCACTCATCAATGGGTGGATACATGGGTTGTTTCCATAGTTTGGCTATTGTAAATGATACTGCAATAAACACAGGGGTGAATGTATCCCTTTAAGTAGTGTTTTTGTATTTTTAGGTAAATACCCAGTACTGCCATTGCTGGATCACATGATAGTTCTGTTTTAAATTTTTTGAGGAAACGCCATACTGTCTCCCATTGTGGCTGCACCAGTTTTCATTCCCACCAACAGTGCCAGAGGGTTCCCTTTTCTTCCCATCCTTGCCAGCACCGGTTATTTCTTGTGTTTTTTGTTTTAGCCATTCTGACAGGTGTGAGGTGATATCTCTTTGTAGTTTTCAGGTGCATTTGCATTTTCCTGATGACGAGTGATGTTGAGCATCTTTTCATGTGTCTGTTGACCATCTGCATGTCTTCTTTGGAGAAATGTCTGTTCATTCTTCTGCCCATTTTTAAATTGGATTATTTGATTCATTGGGTGTTGGGTTTTATAAGTTTTTATATATTTTGGATACTAACTCTTTATCAGATATGTCATTTGCAAATATCTGCTCCCATTCCATAGATTGCCTTTTAGTTTTGTTGATAGTTTCTTTCACTGTGAAGAGACTTTTTATTTTGATGAAGTCATAATAGTTTATTTTTACTTTTATTTCTCTTGCCTCAGGAGACATATCTTTTAAAAATGCTATGGCCAATGTCAGAGAAATTACTGCCTGTGTTCTCTTCAAGGATTTTTATGGTTTCAGGTCTCATATTTAGGTCTTTAACCCATTTTGAGTTTATTTTTGTGTATGGTGAAATAAGGTGGTCCAGTTTCATTCTTTTGCATGTGTCTGTCTAATATTCCCAACACCATTTGGAAGAGACTGTCTTTTTCCCATTGTATATTCATTCTTCCTTTGTTGAAGAGTAATTGGCCATATAATTGTGGGCTTATTTCTGGGTTTTCTGTTCTGTTCCATTGATCTATATGTCTATTTTTGTGCCAGTACCATACTGTTTTAATTACTGCTGCTTTGTAATAGAACTTGAACTCGGGAATTATGATGCCTCCAGTTTTGTTTTCCTTTTTCAAGATTGCTTTGGCTACTCAGGGTCTTTTTAGATTCCATCAAATTTTAGGATTGTTCTAGTTCTGTGAGAAACGCTGTTGCTATTTTGAGAGGGATTGTGTTAAATCTGTAGATTGCTTTGAGTAGAACAGACATTTTAACGATAGCAATCAGGTGAGTTTTAACATTTGATATTTTGGCTGTAAACGAAAGAAAGAACTACAAGAGGAAAAGCTATGGAAATCCCTGTAGTTTTGACTTGCCCAACTGTCAGCAATGCAGTGGCTTTTGGTATGCATTAGGGATCAAGTATCCTTGAAAAATGAGATTCCGAATTCTGATAAATGGGATTCTGAGGGAACTCTGTGTAGAGGAATCTCTGGACACATGTTCTACTCTATTATCATAAAAGATCCACTACAGGAACCTGGAAAAAAATACACACATGTTTTTAAGAACTAACCACAACTTGCTTCTCTCGTGGGGCCACAGTATTATCACTTTTTTTTTTTTTATTCATTGACCAGCAGCTGGCCGTACTGTTGACGCCGAGCACTGGATAAGAGAGAATGGAGAGTCCACATCCCTGTTCACAAATGACTCATTCCAGCTGGGGAGGCACTTATTATACAATAATATCATCTAGTACTCAGGTCACAGAGCAGAGGTCAGCGCTCTGGGGAATGGGTCCAACCTGGCCTGGAGGCTGTTTTTGCAAACAAAGTGCATCATTCATTTGCACACTGCCTTGGGCTCCTTTCACAAATACAGTACAGGGTGAGTGCTCGCGACAAACTGGAGTGGCCCGCAAAGCTTCAGATGTTTACTATCTGGTACCTTACAGAAGTATGCCAACCCCTGGTCCAGAGTAGGACAGGGGGAGAGGCCAGGCAGGAGGAGACCTTGAGCTGAGACCCAAATGAGAAGAATGAACTGAGGAGCGTGGGGTAGTGCACTCGGCGGGGGGGGGGGGGGGGGGGGGGGGGNGGGGGGGAAGAGGTAGCCTGAGGTGTTGGTAGGCGTGAGGGCAAGACGGAAGTGGCCGGATGCGGAAAAGGGGCATCAGCAAGGCGGGGTGCCCCCAGGACTCTTGGAGGCAGGTGTTCCAGAATGTTTCAGCACCAGAGATCCCCCTGGCAGTTTGCCAGAGCCTGTGGATCTCTTCCCGGAATAACGTTTTTAAAAAAGTGCAAAAGATAAAAGACACAGTGTTCCGAAGGAGACTGATTACAATGAAACCTTTATCAAAAGATTACGAAAACACGTTTGCAACACGGTATTGTGTTCTCCTTTATTAACACCTTACCGAACCTGGTTCATAAGTCGGTCTCGTGACTACTATAATGTCTACTGATCCAAATGCTCATTGCATCCGGGAATCCCCTCACAGGCACACCCGGAAATAACGTTGGCTCAAATATCTAGACAGCCTGGCCCAGTCACGGGGACACATGAAATTAACAGATAGAAGTGCTGGGTTCCACACTGAGGCTGTGAACCCTAGCAGAGGCGACCCCGACCCTGCCTGAGTTCCTGGACCCCTGGCCGCAAGTTAAAGTCCCCTGGCGTAGAACCTTGTTCTTATCTAATCAGAGTGGAGCCCGCGGAGGTGGGGCCGGATTCAGACCGCGCTGTACTTGAGAGATGCTCTCTCACTGCTCCGTGGGGGACTGATGGAGGAGGAGGCCCAGCGACCGAGGCCCACAGGTCATCGTTGAGTGATTTCATACACTGCCCATCTTTCTCTCTTTTCCCTTCGCTCCCTGAACAGGAGGAGTGGAGATTAACCACTGGCACTGATGCTGTCCCTTCCACAAGGAGAGGGCATTTGAAGTGAGAATTAAGGCTCACTTCATTTATCTGGAGATTCAGACGGTTGAATTAGGCTCTAAGGTTCATGCAAAAGGTCATATTCTCTGAATCTATACTTTGTATTTCTTTAATTGTAGGCAGCCATCAATAATTGTCCGCACTCATAAACGGGTAGAATGAAATAGAATGAACTGTTTGGAGTCTGTCCTACCTATCACCGCTTACGAGACCAAGTCACAGCCAAGAATACAGAATGTTACCATTTTTCACTGACAAAAAGAGCTCAGTTATACAAAGGAATTGCTCTCTTCATCACAATGTGCAGCTGGCATAAACCCGACATCTCCAGCCCCATCACCTTCTCCTTGACTTCTATTTCTGGTTTCCACATCACCATTACCTCTAGAAGTCAATATTCTTTGACAGCGTCTAATGTTTTCCATCTGCAATTAAATGGTCTTGTGTTAATTCACATTCGCAATGAAATGTGGCTCTTCTGCGTGTACATGAAATCCATGAACCTAAACGTTACATCGAGCTGTCTGATCAAGGTCATTAGTACTTTAAGTTGTCTAATCTAATTTTTAGTCTGCTTGGTTGAAAACGCCACGGCGAGATATTCACCTAGGATTTTAACAGAGACTGAAGTGTTTGCGTTAAAGGTGATGCACAGAGGGAAGAGACCACGTTGCGTTTGCTTTTTCTTCTACGCCTGCGGGCGTTCAGGCGAGGGGTGTGTGGAGTGTGTGTCACCAGCAGTCGCAGATCTTTCGCTGTAAGTGCAGGAGTGCCCAGCAAAACGGGAACATTCTGCATGGGCACAGAAGGACGGGTTTCATGTGCCAGACCCTACAGAGGTGAGTCAAAGAAAGATTCTGGGAAGAGATGGCTGACTAGCTCAGGTTCAAGACCTCAAAAATTGCCCAAACTGGTTGTGAGTCTGTGCACAGAAATTGCTTGGAAGTGAAAAGCCAGCAAGTTTCCAAAGAAGATCCAGCTTGCCAAGAATCGATCCTTTTTGTCTTGCTGCGTGGTCTGACCTCCTCCAATCTCTGGAGGGAGCCAGAGTTCTCTAGTTTCCTGTTTTTTTCTGTCATCTCAGGAGAAGTCGGGAGGTAGGGCTGCTATGATGGCTGAGGTGGCAGATTTTTGTTTTTACTTTCTGGGGATATGCAGCAGGACCTGGTATGTGAGGCAGCCGTGGCGTGACCCGGAGAGACCAGACTAGAAGTCAGACAAAAGCAGAGTCAGTAGAGTGGCACTAATTTCACGTGTCGCTACCATTCTGAGAGCAAATATCCAGTATGAGAAAAGAGATGATATCTTAACACCCTCTGTTTATGTTTTTCCTCCAATGCTGTCGTTAAAGAAAAAGGGACACATCTGGAATATTTGCGAAGTTGAAAAAAATAGGAGCCTTTGCATCATTATTCTGTCAGGTGTTGAGCAAATGAAAACATATTTATTTGAATATAGATTGGACAATGATTATGTTTTCTGGAGCTTTAATATAAGTGCAGATTTTATCTTCAAGTAAGTGTGAACACGCAAGGCCATTTGTGCACACACACGGTGTATGGCTCCACGTGTGTACCTTGTCTAGTTCTGTGAACCCTCACACCCATGTCCTGGCATAGTTGTTGAAGTTGTGACATTGACATTCAGACTGCAGAAAGCCAGTACGGTCATTAGACGTTGTATTACATTTCAAAAACGATTTTGTACATTTTAGTTGGAAAGAAATGTTACCTAAAACAGCGCACTTCTTAGAAAGAGTGCTGTCACTTTAGCTATTCAGTGGATGCCACCCCTAGAACACAGAAGAGAACATGTGGCCCTCATTTCTTGCCAGTTAGGATCATTCTCCCCCAAGACGTCACAGAGAACACCTGACAGACCGTCGTACTTTATGTCACCCCTGTTCTTCACTCGCCAGTGGTGCCTTGCACGGCCCCGCTCACCTCGATGCCTTGGCTTTGTGGCCATGCTGGCTTCCTCCAGGGCCTCTGTCTCCAGAAGTCCTTTCCACACACTGTTCCCTGCACTTGGGGACCTGAGTCCTGTTTCCCTATTTAACTCTCACTCATCCTCCTATCTTGGCTCCAGCCCCATCGTCAGGGAAGCCTTCCTGACCTCCCTCAGTCAGATACCCCAGTGCAGTTCGTCAGAGCCCGCACGGCCGTCCTCCAAAACCTCCCAGCACACTTCTTAGTTAATGTCCGTTGGCATTGAGGTGGTGCGCGTGGGTTGTGGAACTTGGCGACTCCTTGGTGGGCTTGACATCTCACGGGGTGTATTTGCTTTTCTTATCTCTAGCTTGGGGTGCTTTGCCTGCTGGTGGAGGCCCAGGGCGTCTTCCTGATGACTTTAAGTACAGGTTTCTGTCTCAGTCCCATCCGGCGGCGATACCGAAGGCCTACAGACTTGGGTGGCTTATAAACAACAGAAGGTTATTTCTTAGACTTCTGGAGGCTGGAGGTCCAAGAGCAGAGAGCCAGCATGGCTGGCTTCTGGGGAGGGCCCTCTCCCAGGTTGCAGACAACCGACTTCTCGCCGTGTCCTCACAGGATGGGAGCAGGGAGGAGAGGCACGCTGCTGCTGATTCTTAGATGGGCCCTTAATCCCACGTATGAGGCTCCACCCCATGACCTCATCACCCCCTAGAGGCCTCCCCTCCTAACAGCATCGTGCTGGGGGGTAGTGTTTCCGTATATGAAGTTGGCAGGTGGGGGTTTGGGGGGGATGCAAGCATGCCGTCCGTGACAGTCTTGTAGCATAAACTTGAGATAAACTACATCTCCCCTCTTGAGATCCAGCTAAAGGCTCATAATGACCATCTCTGTGTTACCTGTTCCTAAGAGACTCAGGTTTCCCGGGTAACAGGGAGGTTTAATCCACATGCCAACATGCTGATGAGTATTCGAATCCTCTGTATTCCCTTGTTTCACAATCAAGCATATCAGTGACACCTGCGAGTGTCCGTCCTTCACCCAATCAACTCATCACTGTCATTGTGTTTTTGACACTTCCACGTGTCCCTTTGCTTTCAGCCTGGCTCTGTGTTCGCTGTGTTATTGACTTTCGTAGTCAGAATACATCTTCAGAGATACAACCGAAGATGTTTTCCCATCAAATAAGAGGTCTGTAAAGAGTGGAGACAATGTCTTTTTAGTATCCTCGGTGCCCCAGCTCATTGTAGGACCTAAATGAATAGTCAATATATACAAGAATAAATGAATGCATACATAAAATTTAAAAAAATAGCAGCTTTTAATTAAAAAATCATCATATGATGACATCATGAGAGGGCCAAATACCGGTGTCAGATACATGACAGATGATAGCACTCGATGTGGCATTTGTTTAGCGCAGTTGGTTGCAAAGCACGTTCCTATATTGTTGTGTTTGATTCTCTTGAGGATAACATGGGTCAGTTCCGCAGGTGTTACACACTCTGTATTCTGAAGAGGATACGGAGCTCAAGGTCCCTCGGCGGGAACTCAGGTCTGTGCCCTTTCCACCTCCAGGGTGGCCTCAGGGCGTGGTTGAGTGTGTGTGTGTGTGTGTGTGTGTGCACTCAACACACTCCCGGTGTTGTAGCTTCTCTCTGTCATGTAGAGGAGGCGTTACCTTACACAGCGTCTTCGTCTGCTCAGCCTCCTGGAACAAAGACCACACACGGGGAGACTCACACAACAGGAATGTGTCTCACAGTCCTGGAGGCTGGAAGCCCAAGGTCAAGTTGTCCTCAGGGTTGCTTCCTTCTGGAGCAGTGAGGGAGACTCTGTCCATCCATCCGTCTTCCCTACCTTCGGGTGGTCTGGTATCATTGGCTTTCTGAGGCTTCTCGTTGTATGACCCCGTCTCTGCCATCATGTTCACTGGGCTTTCTCCCCACATCCCTGTGTCCTCACATGACTGTCTGCTGGGGCACCTGTTGTACCAAAGGGGAGCTCACCTTACTCTGATAGGATCTCACCTTAACTTTACATCTGCAAGGGACTTCTTTTCTTTTCTTTTTTAAAAAACATTTCTTAATTTAAATTCAATTAATTAAAATGTATACTGTATCATTAGTTTCAGAGGTACAGGTCAGTGATTCATCAGTCTTATATAACACCCAGTGCTCATTACATCACATGCCCTCCTTAATGCCAGTCACCCAGTTACCCCATCCCTCCACCCCCCTCCCCTCCAGCAACCTTCAGTTTGTTTCCTATGATTAAGAGTGTCTTATGGTTTGTCTCCCTCTCTAGTTTCATCTTGTTTCATTTTTTCCTCTCTTCCCCTATAATCCTCTGTTTTTTGCTTAAATTCCTCATGTCAGTGAGATCATATGACAATTGTCTTTCTCTGATTGACTTATTTCGCTTAGCATAATACCCTCTAGTTCCATCCACGTCATTGCAAATGGCAAGATTTCATTTTTGATGGCTATATAATATTCCATTGTATGTATAGACCACATCTTTATCCATTCAACTGTCGATGGACATCCAGGCTTTTTCCATAGTTTGGTTATTGTGGACATCGCTGCTATAAGCATTGGGGTGTAGGTGCTATGCAAGGGCCTCATTTTCAAATAAGGTCACATGTCGAGGTACCAGGGGTTAGGACAGTTTTGGAGAGGGACACAGTTGAACCCATAACAGATAGTTTGGTTGGGTTTCATGGTTGGTTTCTGCAGAATAACGACTACCACATGCAGACACCAGAAGTTGGCACCCTTGCCATCGGGGGGGCCATGCCTGTCAGTCTTCGGGGGAGATTCCTTTGACTTTCAAAACATGACAGCCAGCATGACCTTGGCCCAGTCACGAAGAGTCAGGCTCTGTGTTACATGCTGTTTTGCTGGATCAACACCGATTTTTTGATTTGACACCACTAGCAATGGACAGATTAAGAAACAAAATAAAACCCATAAAAACAGCCAAAAATAGACCCATGGACACATAAAGACCTTTCATACTAGCCATTCCTTTTCCCTACTAACCTCTGTGGAATTTCTAAGCTACCCTCCCCTTCAGATGTTCTCCTGAAGGTATGTACCTGTGGTTCTGGAAGGCTTGTGGATTCTGACTATCGTGTCTCTCTGATGCATTTGTAACCTTGGGTTATAAGTCATGTCTGCAGATTGTCTGGGAAATGTCTGTTACTGTTTTCTTTTTAAACCAAGCTCAGTGGAGGAAATAGTCTCTTTAGTGTATTTTAATTGTAAAAAATTTTTTCAGGAAAGCTCAAGGAGAATACATAAAAAATACTGCTTTGATCTCTCTGATGCCAGATGAAATGGGCAGCCTGTATCAATCCCAGAAAACAGCACCTGGACGCAGCATGTGGATTTCAGAGTTCCACACACCTTTCTTTTTTTCCAGGGTAGGAGAGGATTACAGATTGCGGAATGTTCTGTGCTCACAATTAAGTGAATTACTTGCTGGCTCATCTCTAACTTTAATGACTTTCTCTTCCTCAACTTTGCAATTAGCTGATGTTGCTACAAATTTTTGTCACATACTTAATCTTTGTATAGCGTTTTTGGCCAGAGTGCAGTTAAAGTCTGTGAGCGACTCCGATGTCTTTATCCAGAGGTGAGGCTCTTGGGGCCGTAGGATCTGCCCAGGGATACCCTTGCAAGGGCTGGCCTGTGTTGAACAAGAGAGCAGGGAAGCTTCGTTCTCGGTGCTCCCAGCCCCTTCGCACACCCTTGCAGGTGCACAGCGCCTTATGGCTGCAAACCACCCTTCCCCTTCTCGCCCCCATCTGCTTGAGAGAGGATTTATTCAGCCCCAGGAGCTTTGTAACCACTAAGGATCTTAATCCTCTGCAGACATGCCGATGGGATTCCACCCAGTTAGCAGCTATGTAACTGAGTCTCACACAAGGGATGTTACTTAGGTAATTAGAGGAAAAGCCAGGATTTTAGCTCTGGATTGTCTTATCCCAAACTTGTTCTCCACTGTTTCTTGCTGCCCATGGAGCTCGCTGCAGTGTTATGGGGTCAGCTGACATTGGAAGGAAGGGGGAGATAGACCCATCTGGGGAGGTGGAGTGGAGGGGGCATAGTTATAAATCAGAGCCTTGAGTGGGGATTTAGCAAACTCTTATGGGAGAAGGGACACAATGTTTTGTGGCCTGACTGGTAAAGAAGCACTGAATTGGAATTCTGAAGGTTTAAATGTAGAGAATTTGGACGGGGTAGGGGAGCTCTCTTAAGTATGTGCCCATATACTCAATTTCATAATGTGACATTTGAAAGACATTCTCCTTTGAATGATTTAGGTAGGTTGTTTCAGATGTCCTGTAGACATTTAGACATACATATTTAGTGAGGAATCAGAGCACAGTGTGTAGAATGAAGAGTTAGTCACACACAGACAGTAATTAAAACCACAACTGAGCTAACTAAAAGTCTCTACAAAACCGTTCCGTTCATTTCCAGATGTGTGGATGAGGGCACCGAGGCTCAGGATGATTAAGGAGCTTCCTGAGTTTTGCTAAGAAAGTGCTCAAACTGGAGAGGAATCCATCTCTGTTTGGTTCCTGAACCCAGGGGCTGTCCCTGAGCTCCTATCCCTCCAGCATGGGAATGCGGGGGGGGGGGCAGCAGGAAGGCACTCTTGCTGAAGGGAGATGTTTACCAGGCTTTGTCCAGTTTGAGCCCTAGAATATTGCGACCCTCTGGTCCAGTGAGTCTGAAAATACCCTGGTGGGTGTTTAACCCTGGTCCTTACGATGAAGCTGCATTCCTCAAAGATCATTGTCTGTTGTGTTCTCAAACTCGATACGTCCACCAAATTGTAAAGGTCACGAGATGGATTCTGGCAACCCTCTCCGGTTGCTCCCCACGGAGATATCAGTGCTGATTTTTTAAACACACCTTTTATTATGAACATTTTCAAAACTACAGAATAATGTAAAGGACAGTACAGTGAGTACCCATATATCCACCATCTGGACTCCCCAGTTCCCATTTGGTCAGATTTCCTTCATCTCTATGATTTTTGCTAAACAGCAAATTCTGGAGATGATACTTCATGCCTAAATATTTCAGCATGACCTCCAAAAATCAAGACTATTCCCCTTAATAACCTTAAAACTATTGTCACTCTTACTAAATCAATAATTCCCTTGTATGTTTGTCCAGCCAAGTGCTCAACAAAGAGCCTGTCTGGATCTTTTCTGTGTCATTATGTTTTGATCTGCTCTGCTCTGAGATATCAGGTTCCTCCTTCAGTGCCCTTTAACCAGAGATTAGTCACATACAATAGTAACAACTGCAGTAGCTAATGTTTATTGAATGCTTATGATGGGCCAAACCCTGAGCTAAGCTTTGCGTGCATCCCATCATGTAATCCTCACAGCCAACCTATAAGGTGGATTTAATTATTATCCCCATTTTATAAGCAGGAAGTTGAGGACTGCATAGTCTTTAAGTGATGAGTCTTTGTGAATTAGTTTCTCAGGAAATCTGTATATAATTACAATTCTGTTCTCTAACAAAGGCTTGGTGTGTTGGCATGGTGGCCATGGAGATCAGCTCTTTTTAAACTAATGACAAGACTCCATTGGCATGGAATGGGGGGGAGGGGTCAAGACAAGATGCTCTTTGTTTGAGGTGCAGAGATACTTCTTGTGTTACCCCATTCATCCTTTTTTGGGCAGGTGTAGTGCAGGGGTAGCCAGGGTGGGGGGTGGGGCATGACTGTCTAATCAAAGTCTCGCATCATGGAGGGTAAGTAGCCCTTTCTGAATGGATGAATAGAATGAAGGTTTCTGGTCAGGCCGTCTTCAAGAGTGAGTGACTTGTTCTGTTGCTTGTTAAACCAGCACTTAGGTTTAATGCTCTGTGGTCACTTTCTTGGATTTCTTTATATTTTGTTTGTTTGTTTTTTTAATTTGTTCTTTTAAGGGAGTTTTGATGGAGCAAAAGAGAATGCTCTAGAGGTTAGAGCCTGGGTGCCTGCCTCCCACACTGAGTTGTGGGGCAAGCCTCCAGGTGTAGCTGGGTACCTGTGAGGGTCTGTCCTCGCCCTCTGAGGATCTCTGTGCCCCAAGGTGAAAGGGTGACATTTAATAGCAAGTAGGAACCACCATGACAGGTGGAGAGAGAGTCCGCCAAAGAAAGTAAAAGAGCTTTTCCCCGACTTTTGAACAAGAGGGCCCACCTTTCTATTTTGCTTTTCTATTTCTTCTGTCACCTAACAGACTGACATTTTGAAGCCTCAGACATGTGACGATACACCACAAAGAGCTTTATCTTTGATGCAAGAGGTGGGGACATGAAGTGTTGAGGTCCCATGTAGGGCAGCTGGATTAAATAGTTTCTGGTAAGGAGAAAGCAGGACTTGA
This sequence comes from Ailuropoda melanoleuca, assembly GCF_002007445.2. NCBI lineage: Eukaryota > Metazoa > Chordata > Mammalia > Carnivora > Ursidae > Ailuropoda > Ailuropoda melanoleuca. The sequence continues at coordinate 3,837,085 of NC_048235.1, read as the reverse complement.
TGGAGGTGGGGCCAAGTCAGAATGCATACCTGTCTCTCCAGAGCATGAATTTGGGAGCCATTCTGACAGCAGATTCGGACTCAGGGGCAGTGGGCAGCTGGCTCAGAAGCTTGTGTTCATGTATCCGGGGGTCTGGAACTTCCAGTGGAGTCAGGGAACCAGCAGGGACCCACTATCAGGAGGGAGGTGATTTGGGAAGAGAACAGAATGAGAATGGTAGTAGTAGACACCGGCATGGTACCGTTATGTTCCAGGGACTCTAGAAGCACTTAACACAGATTCACTCAACTCTTAGCAGTTGACTGTTTTCCAGAGGAAAAAACCAGGGCACAGAAAGGGGAAGTGGATTGCCCAAGGAAATGGGGGACCGGAGCCCTGGGAGCTTTACCCCTAACCCACACATCTTCTTAAACAATTCCACCACCCAAAGGGCCCGTCTTGTTGGAAACCAGTAGGAGCCAGCTTTTCTCTGCAAGAGCCTTGTCTTCAGGCAGGAAGTGTATCTGGAGCATTTTGCCATACTGGCAGCTCTTGCTTCTACTGTTTTCCTAGAACTTTATTGATTTTTCTCTTCAGAGTGAGTCTAATGCATTAATTGGTTTTTGGCAGAGAATGAGGTCGTTGATGTCTGTTATTCTCCTGTAATTGTGTGTTGTGGATATATTCTCTGCCGACAAGGGCAACGTTTTCCCTTTTGAAATTGCTGGAAACTTGCAGAGGGGGATGGTTACGTGGGAAGAGGCACCTCACAGGCCTGGTGGAGCCTTCTCAGTTGTTCACATGCACTTTATTTCAGCCCCCGATGTGATGGGTGATTTTGAGGAATCAGGGAGGGAGGGGACATTTTTTTTTCCTTAGGGCTCTCCCTGTGAACCTTTGTCAGTGGGAACGTTTTCTTACAGAGCAAATGAGCATGATGAAAAGCCAATGGTTTTCCTATAGGAATTTAAATTTGGGGACAGAGTTAAGTTTCCTTTGCCATTGTAGTCATTTGTCTTTGCCTAAGTTTCCAAACATTAGCAAGTAGGTAGATACTTGCTCAAAGGGATTCTGGTTTGCTTTTTATTTTTTCAGACTCCTTAAACATGGTTACCCAATGGAGAAAGTATAGGTTCCTTCAAGAAATATGGCAGATGGAGACTAGACATGCAACTAGATAAATAGACCTTGCATTTCTAGGAACTGTTTATCTCTAGATTATGTAAGCCCAGCACCAAATGAAATTATTAAATAGGATCATAGGGCACTTACATTTCCCTTTCTACCCTGTGCCCTTCATCTTAAGTAACTTGGAACCTTGCTGCTTTAAGTTCCATGCTTCATTTTCTCAACACTGATCAACTAAGGACAATCTGATAAATAACTTATTTCTTCTGTATTCATTCTTCACTGAAAACGTTATTGGATTTGTTGAATTGGAAGAATGTGAGGAAGGTACGTAGTATTCTTATCACTTAGATATAATAAAAAGCTGTCATAAATATCAACAAATGTAAACATATATCCGGGGTGTTATATGGAAGTGGTGTCTACTCTTCCAGAATCTGAAGGCAAGCTCAGCCAGAAATGGCTAGAGCTTAGCTGTAGTACCCCATTTCATGATTAATAATGGGTTAGCAGGTGTGTGTGCCCATTTATTGAAAAGTGCCATGTTCCACATACTATGCTAAACAGTCTAGAGGCATTATCCCATCTTTCATTTTCAGGAATCCCCCTATAAGGAAGCAATTTTATCACACTTTCACAGATGCAGAACTGAAGCTTAAGAAAGTTTCAGTACCCACATGAGAAGTTTCCTGTTTGAAGTCTTCTCAACAATAGAGAATTCAGGGGTTTTGACAAGTTCTCAGAAGTGTTTGTCTATGTTACTCACCCTTTCTTGGTAGTATGTGAAGGGGAAGAAATAATTATTGAACGCGCTCTATTTTTCAGGCACAGAAAGAGGTTCTCTCTATTATCACATTTAAATTTTTACAGCCATCTTTGGAGATAGTATTAATGTGTCCATTTTACAATGGAGTAATTGAGGTTCAGATTGGCTGAGTAATTTGTCCAACTTAAAGCAACTAGTGAGATGTGATCCCAGCAGTTGAACCAAGGGGGAGGTGGACCAGAAGAAACAAGATAGGAGGGAGAAATCTGTCATTTGCAGTCCTGCGGAAGTTGGGCGGGTGTCAGGCTCTTGATGGAGGTGGTAGACAGAGCTGTGCATCTCTCTCCTTCTATTACAATTCCACCCCATTCCCACCTGCCAATGAGTTCAAATAGTCAACCGCCAATCAAATTAGAAGTTCCCTACTCTTGGTGACTTTAAGAGATTTTTTATTTTCTCCTCTCATCCCCAGTTCTTCACGCTCAACCCTACTCTGGGGCAAGATTGACTCAGGAACTGGTCCATTCTTATACATGCTTCCCGAGGAGTAGGAGGGACGTGTAGGTAATTGACAATGACCTGCTGCCCATGAAAGGTTTGGTATGTCTCAAGAAAGAGCCCAACCTCCCAAGGAGTGGAGTGTGAACACACTGAGAGTCCAGCAGGTGGCATGGAATATCTTTCATGTCAATACCGGGTCATCTACTCATCCCTGTCTCTCTGACTCAGAAGGGCATGTACATGCTCCTATTTCTTATGTTTCATCCTTCCCTCATTCCTAGCTCCTCTGGGCTTTCCATGTACTGGCTTCATCTTGGCCACTGCGACCATGATCAGAGTCCTGTTTTCCTTTCCAGAGTCCTTTTTCTCCACACCTTCAACCCTTCTTCAGTTAGTATTCATCCCCGGTTTTAGCGTGGGCTTCTATAACAGAATACCACAGACTTGGTGGCAAAAGCAATAGACATTTATTTCTCACAGTTCTGGAGGCGAGAAGCCCCAGGCCAAGGCAGTGGATCGTTTGGTTCCCAGTGAAGACCCTCTTCCTGGCTGGTAGACAGAACCTTCTCTTTGTGTCCTCACATGGTAGGGAGAGAGAACTCTGGTGTCTCCTCCTTTTCTTATAAGGACATTCATCCCATCATGGGTTCCCACCCTCACAGCCTCATCTAATCCTCATTCCCTCCCAAAGGCCCCATCTTCCAACATTATCACACGGGGCTTCAACATATGAATTTTGGGGTGGACACAAACATTTGCTCCGTAACACCCTGTTGCTGCACATCTGAGATACATTGTCATAGTAAAGAGTTTCCTGTCTAGCAGTGGTGGGGCCAAGTGGGTGAAGGAGACAGAGAACTCTGCCCTGAAAAACTCAAATATTAAGGGAGGTGATACCAAAAAAATCACGTTTGAGTGAGATCCTGCCTGGCAAGAGTTGCAACCAGGAACTCAAAAGTGAGATTAAAATTAGAAAACAGAGTGTTAGAAAATGAATTTTCCAGATGAAGCATGCCTGAGCTCAATTAGGGTCTCATCTCTGGGCTTCTTGTCCCGGTGGATGGCTCTGTGCTGAACTCCTGCTTTATCCGGTTTGATTATACGAACATAAATATCCCTCTGTGAAACAGTTTGAGTGACCCCTTGCCAAGGAAATGGCTTTCTGAGCTAGTGAATCACATCCTTACATGACATCTCTTTCTGTTCTCACTCTTTATTTCCATGTAAAATATTCCAGATGACATTAAGTGTACCCTGCGATTGTCAAGGGAAAAACCAAGCGAAGTACTTAGAAATATCTGCATATTCAGGAAAAATCATTTGCCAAATATTAGCACACAAGAGTGAGTAAATCACCCAGGAGGAAGGAAAAGGTTACATTCCAATTTTATGAAGCAACAGCTGCCATAGCTGAAAAAGAGAAAAATCAATACCATAAAACACTGTTTAATTTTTGAGGTGTAACAAAGCAGAACGTTTCCAACTACGGCTTACCCCAATATTCTCTTTTACATAAATGGGTTTGACTGCCTCTTTTTTTTTTGACATGAAATTTCTGGAAGGGTTTATCCATAGCTAGGGAAGACTCATTGTGAGGTTGTGGAATAGCATGGGGGTCGGCATCGGTGAGGTTCAGATTTGTGGCTTGGCTCTCTGTACCAGGTAGGTACAAAAAGAAGGTAGATTCAAAGAATACACACTGTATGATTCAATTTATATAAAATATAAAAATGGTCAAAGAAGTCAAGACAGTAGCTACCTTCAAGAAGGAAGAACGGATGCTGATTGAGAGGTGGCAAAAGAGGGTAAGGAGGGCCGTGGGGTGCAATCACATCTTTGCGGCGACCTGCTGTGTTAATCGCACAACGGTGTTCTCTGCGATAACTTGTTAAGCCATACATTTGTGTTGTGCATTTTGTAAATGGACACGATGTGTCAATGAAGACGGCTTTGAAAAAAGATCTCCTAGTGCATGCGCTTTGTTTCTTCTTTCTCATGTCCCTCCACCTGCTCCCCAAATGCTTTGGGGACAGAAGGTACCCTATTTACAGTGCTGGACTGTGAGCACAAGTTCTGGGCATGAGGATGAGGTGAGCTAGAGTCAAGATGTCCGAGGCCAACATACTCCCCTGGACTGCCTACCTGTGGATTTTTACGTGAGAGAGAAAAGCTCCTTTATCCGGTCGGACGCTATAGTTCTGATCACTCATCCACAAATCCTACCTGCTACAGAGAGAACAATCATTTGTTCTATTTTTCCATGTGGATATATATTTAACCAAAAAGCATTTATTGAAAGAACTTTCTCCTCTCTGCTGTGCAGTGCCAGTTTTTTTTTAATCCATGTTTTTATATATGATTGGATCTGTTAGTAAAATCTCTTCTGTCCCATTTGTTTATTTGCCTAAACTTGTAGAAATACCTCCCCATTTTAATAGAATTTTCTGTCAAATCTTCACATATGGTAAACCCACCTTCATGTTCTTTCAAGAGTGTCTTTTTTAATCTTGGCAAGTGTTCTTTTTTATTTAAACTTAGAATCAGCTTATCAGTTTGCATAGAAAAATTTATTGGCATTTTAATTGAAATTGTATTGAATCTATAAATAACTCAGGGGAGAATTCTCATCTTTCCCATATTAAATTTTATTTTTCAGGAATATCTATTTTGCTTTTAAAATTTACCTCAATAATGTTTTGTTTCTTGTGTGGTATTCTTATAGATAGCTTTATGTATTTCTCCCTAGACAAATATTTTTCAGCTACTTTAAATAGTATCTTTTAAAAATTATATTTCTAAATTTTTGTTGTTAATGAATAAAAATATGATTTTTGTATATTGACCTTGTTAAACTCACTAATTTTAGTAATTTATATGTAGATTTATTGAGAATTATTTCTTTCACAATCATGTTGTCTGCAAAAACGACAGCTTTATTTCTTTTTTCCCAATCTTACTGCATTTTTGTTTCTTTTTCTTGCTTCATGGTGCTGGCCAGAATGTGCAGCACAATGTCGAGTAGAATGGCGCTAGGAGGCATTTTTGGGTCTCATTTAGGAACCCTGAGGGGAAGCTTTCAGTATGTCACCATTGAGTATAAAGTTTGTCCAGGTGTCTGTAGGTGTCTTTGATCAAAGACGTTTGGTTTGGTGCACGGACTGTGGGGAGAAGGCAGTTCAAATACTGGCCTGGCTCCCCAGAAGCACACGCTCTTCCAAGTCCCAGCCTGTAAATAGTCCATGATTTCTTCATTCTCTGATGTCTCTGGCAGATTTTTAAATTTATCTGGCTTTTCTTGAACTTGGGCTCTGCATCCTCTCCCGTTCTCGTGTCGCCATACACAAAGTGATGATAGCTCTTGCTCACGGGATCTTTGAGATGGGAGCCACTGGGAGAACGTACTATGAGTAATGAGTGCAGTGTTTCTATCCTTCTTGAATGACACTGACATACACCGTGCAGTGTTGAAAAACTGTTACTTTTAAAACCCATGAACTATTAGTTACTGAAATTTCAGGGCCTAGAAATTATGAACTTTTGTTTAATCTTCTGAGAATATTTTACTTTAACACCCTAGCATTCGATGAAGCTGTTCAGATGGGTTTCAAGAATTGGAGGGGAGTTGCATCCTTTTGACAAAATCTATTATCAAGAACAGTAGCAATACTATGTATTAAGTGTTTCTCTATATAGGCTTCAGACTAAACATGTTTTGTGTTCTTTTGCCGTTAATTCTTCTGAGAAGAATAATAGTTAAATTTTAAACGTTGCTTTTTTCAGATTTATCAAGAATCTATAGTTTACCTGTATCAAGCTGTTGAATGAATTAGCTATGAATAGTTTCTTTCTGATAATTTCACCAGAGATAACTGTACAAACATCTCAAAGATCTTTATACCCTTAATATCCATTTCAGTAAAATATAGGGTCTTACCCTTTTATAGCTGGGAGTAGTTGTTCCAAAGTTGTGGTTCTGTACATTTAATCAAAATGATAATAGTTAAGTTATTGGTCTCCAAATTAGACTTTATGACTTAAAATGGGCTCTCATAAACAACTGTATAGTCATGGAGATGTTAAGCTTTTTTTGTGAAAAGCCAGCATGTGTTTTGAAGCAGGTGTGAAACAAATTTGTAATAAATCTGATGCTGAACAGTGGCTGTCTTGATAGAGTTGTATCCACACATACTTGAGTGCCTACCATTTGGTATTAATTCTTAATTTTAGGATCTTTAGTAAATTCCTTAATGTATAGAGTTCTAGTTTACTTACATGATGCAAGTGTACTAAAATGAGTATAAAACATGATGTTTCCTCTAGTAGCAAGTGCAGTACTTGGTTCATGCTAGATTTTCAATAATTACTTGATTCAGTGATTCACTGGTCTAATGAGAGAGAGAGAGAGGACAGGAAGGAGGAGGGTGGATGGGGAAGGGGGATGTACAGTGAGGGACATTGAGGGAGAGACAGAGAGGGACAGAGAGAGACAGGGAGGCCACCGTATCTGGACTGCAGTGTGAAAGGTCTTCCTCATTGTCTGAAGTTCTTTCTTCAAATCACTTCCCCAGAAGCTGTTTGGGCTGTTCTGTCTTCCAGCTCTTCTCCCTTCTGACTTGTACAAGTCCCCACTTTAAGAGTAGCTGCTTAACCTCATTGTTCACAGGTGCAAGAGAGACAGAAGACAGATACCACAGCATATTTTAATCTGTCTCCTACATTCCTAACTCCAAATCTGGTCTTGCACATTTTCCGCCTCTGCAAGTAGGTACAAGTGAAAATATAGTGGTTGGTACAAGTGAAAATATAGTGGTTGGTACAAGTGAAAATATAGTGGTTGGAAGAAGAGAATTAGGGCCTTTTAAGTATTAATACTGGTTCTACTGTGTACCAGAATGGCATCCATGGACAAATTGTTTAACTTCTAGGCCTTAAGTATAAAACAAAAGGGTTAAATCCACCACTTGCAACTGGGCTATTTTTATATTCTTGTTGTGACATAAGTTTTTAGGTGTTTCTCAAGAAATTTTATTTTTTAAAATTTTATTCTTATTACTTATTTGAGAGAAAGCATGAACAGGGGGAGCGGCAGAGGGAGAGGGAGAAGCAGACTCCCCACTGAGAAGGGAACCTGACGTGGGGCTCGATCCCAGGGCCCGGAGATCATGACCTGAGCTGAAGGCAGACGCTTCACTGACTGAGCCACCCAGGCGCCTCAAGAAATTTTTATTAATGTCAGCTAAAACACTGATTTCAAGGCTGTTCCTATAATGACATCCCTCTCACTTGCGTTCTGGTGATTTCCTGCAGGATAGAGAAGGAGACGTGGTTGCAGAGAATGTACTAGAAATTGCTAACAGCTTAGAGCTGATCTAATGCATGTGCATTAGAAGGTCTCTGTTGCTTGTTGTCAGATCGATCTCGTGTGCGTTACAGCAAGAGCAAGGAATCGAGAACTTCCAGACTGTATGATATTTACGTGCCGCACAGCTCTAAAATTAGTGATTGATTTTCAGGAGTATTATTCTAAGAACACTACCATCATATACAGTCTTCTTGATGGGGGAACTGTTTTACTCATCTGTGAAGAACGGTAGAGTCAGAGTGAAAACAGTAGGGAGTCTGACGACCTGAGCGTGCGATGTGGAGCAACCATGCGGTTTTCGAGACCTCTGTAAAAGGTCACACGAGCACATGGGCATCATTTTTCTCGTTTGCTAAAAGGGGGATGATACCAGTTTTATCCACCTTGTATTTTACTGAGGGTGTGAAAGTGTTTGTAAATTATAAACATTTAAGCTGAATTGGTTATTAAAAATGGTACCTATGGGGCACCTGGGTGGCTCAGTTGGTTAAGCAGCTGACTCTTGATTTCGACTCAGGTCATGATCTCAGGGTTGTGAGATCGAGTCTGCACTGGGCTCCACACTGGATGTGGAGTCTGCTTAAGATTCCCTCTCTCCCTCTCCCTCTCTAAAAAAAAGAAGAAAAGAAAAGAGAAGAGAAGAGAAGAAAAGAAAGAAAAGGAAAAAAGGAAAGGAAAGGAAAGGAAAAGGAGAGAAAAAAGAAAAGAAAAGGTACCTAGTACATATTGTTGAAATGGAAAAAATAGGTTAATATGTAATTATTTGTATAATACATTTCACTTTTTAGTTTGGAGTTGTTATAAACACAGATAAATTTTATTTTTACTTCTCAATTATAAAACCACCTCACAAATTTCTTGTTCTGGCTTCTTTAGACTCAAGCAGAAGTGGGTCTAATTTTAATATCTTACATATAAACTTTAAATAGTTGTTACCCTAATGGGGACAAAGGGAGATTTTGCTTGAACATTTTGCTTTGGAATGGGTCACCTGAGTTCTTTGAGCTTAGCTATGTGTAGGACCCCGGAGCATATGAGTAGCCATATGAAATCTTTTCAAGTGGCATTACAATAATGGCCTAGAAAAATGGAGTAATTCTGAAATATAGGCATTTCACCTATATTGTAATATAGTAAATACATTATTTATATTTAGTAATCTCCACACTCAGCATGGGGCTCGAACTCATGACCCTGAGATCAAGAGTGGAATGCTCCCCTGGCTGAGCCAGCCAGGGGCCCCCTATATTATAATAGGTCTAAATATTCAGGTACCATCTGATAGGGTCTTAAGTTAATTGAACACAGTGGTTCCCAAGAAACTGTGCTTCACTGAATTATATAAATATTTTTTATGATGCTCTTTACCGACCCTGTCGGCCATCTGGAAAATATATTGAGTGAGCAGGCCTGTCAAAGATGAACATGAACTTTTTGTTTATGGACTCTTAAGGAAGTTTATTTTGTGCTGGACCGTGAAGCCGTTTCGGTATGAAACACCAGAGTAGTTTTGAATATTTTTCTGATAATGCATTATCTTCTGTTATGTACTCGAAAGCCATTAAAATTAGTTAATATTGAGCTGCTATTCATCAGTGAAGTTTAAGCTCTTATATTAACATTTTATGAACTAGGATATTTTAATCCTTTCTTGCTACAATATTGTATCTTACTCTAAATTAACTTTCATCAATCCTCAATTTTATATGTCATGACTTCATAAAAAAATAAAATTTGACTAAGTGTTCTAGATAGATGAAGCTGAATTTTGTGAAGTGACAATGCACTGTTTTCGGAGTGTTTTTTAATTACTTTGGAGTTAAGTCAGAAATTTGTTAGAAATGCATCTATGCTGTTTTATTAGAGTTTTTTTTCTCTCAGGATGAGCAAGCTTATTTTAATTTTAAATATGTATTTAGTGATAGCCCTGGGGTATGAATAATTAGGATGAATTTACCCAAGTTCTCTTAGTGCTGCAAAAACAAGTTAGGGAACACATTAAGTATGTACAGAAAGCTTGTTTCCAGCACTTTGTGATGTAATTAACAAACGAACAAACAAAATCCCTCCTACAGTATTATAAGCTTGTGATATAATTTATCCTACACAGACATAAATGGCTTATAGCCTATAAATCTTCATGATCATATTTGTATTTAAAAATAGGACTCTTGTGTTATGATTCAATAGTGTAATGGCACGTATTGCAGACCACTCTGTATCCTGCAGTTAAAACAGGAAAATCGACAGCTTTCAGGAAGTTTAACTGGAAATGACCAAAATGGTTTAAAAATAAAACGTACTTCTCAGAAATATTAAAAAATCATCTTTTCCTGGCTCCTGCGTGGCCAAGCTTGGATGAGTAGGCAGACAGGTGGCTGGCATCTCTTGGCCTCAGTTTCCCCGTGTGTCGACTCAATCCCTGAGAACCTTTCTGCTCTCTTTCTTCATCACAGGCTGATGTGATGTTTACGTTCAGCCTTTCTTGTTTCCTGATACGTATATTTGGAAGCTAAAAAACTACATTAGTGATGAAATATGGAGAGAGTAAACAAGGCACCTGTTATCTTATACATTCTAATGTATATACGTTACTGACTTGCCACATTTGCTTCAGTACAATGTGCCCCCTGCGGTGAAAGCCTGTCCGCGACTCCACTCCAGGTTACTTGTTTGCCTTTGCCTCAGCTGCCTGGCTCGCTCTGGTCCAGCCTTGTGCTCCTGCTTGAGGGAGGAGCTCAGCCTGCTCTTGCTTTTTCGCACACACGGGTCCCTCTATCTGGGGTGTGGCTGCAGCACCCTCACACGCATTCCATTTCCTCCATCCCAGGGTTGCTCTATCACCTGCCCTGCTGACCTCCCCAGACACCTCGTGACCTGAATGCTCTCCCTCCCACAGCCTCTCCTTCAAAGCCCTCATCATCGGTTCACCTGCTGTACAATCTTCTTATTTATTTTATTATTTGCCTCCCTTCGACTAGAATGGAGGTTCCATGTCATTGGGGGTGTTTAACCTCTGTAGAAGTGACAGTGTCTGCAGCCGTGCTCGGCGGGAGGGAGGCACTCAACGATTTGTTGAGTGAACGAACAGAGTACTGTCCAGTGTACCTTTGCGAGAGTTTCCAGGTAGAGTCTCTGTTTTGTGGGACCTAAAGCTCATTATACCTGGGAGGACCTTCTTCAAGAAAAAGAACATAGGAATTCAACAACAACAACGACAAAAGTGAAATTGAATATTTATTTAAGATAAAAAAAGAATAAAAACAAATTTTGAATGTAAAAAGGTGACAAATACCACACAAGCCATAAAAAAAACACAATGTTTTTAAGAGCCTAGTAGACCACTATAGTACTTTCCCCCACAATCTATGGCTCATTTTCTGACTGACCCTTTATATGGCAATGATTTTACAATATTTTCTGTAGGAGGAATAGAGGTTTATTTTTCTAGACTGCCTGATCAAAATTTGTATTTTATTATTGGTAGTTTAGATAAGTTTCTTTCAGCTTCACCATTTGTAGCTGAGTATATCATGAAAAGGTTTAGGAATTTTATCAAATTTGGGAAAGTCTTTGTGAAGTTTCTTTTATGCACGAGCTTTAACATGTTAGGATATTTGAAATTTTCTTAAGCAATGACTAATCTTAAATAGTTTTAGGAATTGAAGGCACTCATTTCCTTGTATATTTGAATTTGGGGAAGACAAATAATTTTGAAAAATTATGTAAGTTTGTTTACCTAAAACACGAAGTATTAAAGTTATATAAAAAAAACAGACATAATCAAAAGCATTCCAAATGTTTGTCACTCTAGGCAAATGAGTCTGCATCTAGAACCATCACACCTCATCGAGACATGATGCATTCAATGCCACCAAATTGTCAAACCTGGTAAGTTGCAGCATCTGAAATATGAAACTTCCCCCAGACATACGTGCCTATAGATCTCAGGGTCCTGAGATCCAGAGTGTTGGGCTCTGTACTCAGTGGGGAATCTGCGTGAGATTCTCTCTTTTTCCCTCCCCCTCTGCCCCTCCCCCCACTTGCCCTTACAGGTTTGTGCCTTGTAAATGCAAAGCTTGAATAAAATGTATTTTTTTGTGCATCCCATCAAAAACAAGCAGAAGTGTGTGGTGCATTTATAGTCGTATATGCTGCAGTATCAAGTCAAGTCTCTATTCCTGACAAGAGATCTTCCTCTGTGACTAGTCATTTATGAGAATCAGATTTTCTGCTTATAATTTTACATATCTGATGATTAAAAAATTTTCCACTGATTAGCTTTGGGCTCTGTACCTTTCAAACCTCATTTCGTTTCTGCTACTCACATATTCCAACGCCGGGCACATTGGAAGTAGATCTCGTGTAAATATATATCCCATACCAGCAAATCCCATTGGACTTCTGGCCCTGAACTTTTGTGTCTCATTATCAGGAGAATTGGCACAGTGGGTGGGAGAAGACTTCCAGAAGCCACGCCTACATCGGCACAGCTAGCAGTAGCCTCATTCCTGCGAGTGCCTCCTCGCCACATACGAACATTCCACAAGACACAAACGACGTTAAGCCCAAGTCAGCCTCCTGTTAGCTGGATGTCAGCGGTACCCACGGGCAATCTGGCACTTCCACTGTGATGGAAAGTGACAGAGGAGAAGAGGGAGAAAAGTGACAGTCGTTATGCGCATTGTGTTTTTAAAATGTTACAAATACTCATGACTCCATGAACACCTGGAGAGGCGTTTTTGTAAATGGGTGCTTCCATCAAATGGAGAATTCCATTTCAGCACAGGCCACTCAGTTGAAGTAACATTCCCTCCACCCCCAAGCTCCCAGAGCAGCGGGTTTCAGTCCGTGAAGGAAATCGATTCAGCAGCTCGGTGTGTTGCTGCGTTCACGGAAGCAGGCTCAGGACTGGCGTTCACGGCCATGGTTGACTAACACGTATTTCACAGCCTCACCTTGGCGCTGGTGATGGCGGTCGCTGCATCTCGGGGGTGTGCTGCCTTTACCATTGTGGGCGATAGTCTTCCCATTGAGATATCTTCACGTTCATGTACCAAATGCAGATTAAGCCTCTAAAACGTGCCAGACGCTATGATAGAAGCTGGGAAGGGGAAGACACACAAGACACAGGCTTTGCCCCGGAGGCACTTCGTCCTGAGTACTCAAGTTCTTATATCACAAAGATGAATCAGACAAAGTGCGTAAGAGATTAAAAAAGAAGGCAATGTGCGATTCAAAGGAGAAAGATGCTGCTTGGAGTAGAGACATCCAGATGTCACTGAGGGGCCATTTAAGGTCATCGTTGAAAAGAAAGAAGGACTTAACGAAATTGGAGAGAAGAAATGGAGGCTAAAGGGCAGGGGGAATGTTCAGGAGGTAGTCTTATTTGTATGAGGCCGCGCGTGTGTGTGTGTGTGTGTGTGTGTGTGTGTATTAATATGACATAAGACTAGCATCACAGTGAGGAATGATGATTTTTAAAAGTACTCCTTTAAAAGGGATGATGTTTTTAAATACCAGAGTGGAGAGATTTACGTTATTTGATAGGCGATAGCTGAATTTCTTGAGTCAGAGAAGCAAGATGGCAGAAACAGGTGGATGACGTCGGTGTTGGTGCATGGATGGGTTGGAAGAAGAGAGAAGAGACCAGTTGGAAACCATCCTGATGCCTGTGAGCACCAACAGGGGCATGAACGAGGGTGATGGTGGTGCAGAGAGAAAAAATGTCAATAGTGCACTAAGAGAAAAGAGAAGATGTGTGCATCCAGCTCCAGATGCTTGGTTTTCTTTCTGTGCAGGGAAGATGAGGTTTTTGGGTACTTTGAATCAACGGTGAGGTGACAGTGCTTCTGTGGGAGGTGTAGGTGTGGTTCTGGAGCTCAAAATGAGCCCAGGGCTCTTGTGGGGAAGATTAGAGTCTTCATGCTTGTGAGTCCTCAGGAACCCAGCCCGATGCTGGCAGCTGCTCTCCTTTGCCTCTTTCTCTCCCTCCTCTCTCTTCATCATCTTGGCAGAAGGATTGGTGCTCTGGAATGCTTGAGTGTTCTATACGTAAGAGCACAGAACAGCATTAGCCTTAAAGTACATGAAGGCAGAAGATTCCAAGAAGGGGCAGAACTCAGTTTAGGGTAGGATGTGCATAGCTTAAAGAAATACATCCTGAGTTGAGAGTTACTGCTCCACCATGCAAAGGGGGCAAGACATTGGGCTTTTATGCCCTGGGGAGGTTACTGGACACCAGATGGTCCACTTTGATCTCCCGACACTGGGGCAGGTTAATATGAACAGGACACGGAGGCAACGCAGAGCTCTTGAGACCTTGGTTGCGTCCACTTGCCAGCTGGGGCAACGGGCACCTTTTAACTTTTTCTTGACTCGGAATGTCCAACTCCTGACCCACCAGCCATAATGAATGGATGGTTGGATGGGGGCGCCTGGGTGGATCAGTCGGTTAAACACCCGGCTCTTAATTTCGGCTCAGGTCATGATCTCAAGGTCCTGATATCAAGAGTGTTGGGCTCTGTACTCAGTGGGGAATCTGCTTGAGACTCTCTCTCTTTCCCTCTCCCTCTGCCCCTCCCCCAACTTGCTCTTGCACTGTCTCTTTAAATAAATAAATAAATAAATATCTTCAAAAAAAATGAATGGATGGGTGGATAGATGGATTGTGCAGTTTCTCTGCACCAAGCACAGCTTTCAGGCGGGAAACTCTGTTCAGCTCTTTGACTCTACTTAGTATCACACGTGTCTCTTGGCGCCCACAGTCATTTGTGAGCGATGCTTCCCGTTCAGGAGAGTTGGTGAGTCCCGTGGAGGCCCCTCCAGAGAATAACACATAAGGAAATGGGATCGGATTCTCATTCACTCTTCAGCTGGGACACAGTGGCTGGGCAGGCTGGGGGGGGTTCTTTGTTCGCCTTTCAGAAGGGTACACCAATTTTTAAAAAGTCCTTTACTGTATTAATAAGAATAGAGTACACCCTCCAAATTAGTCACTGTAATTTTACAAGGATAACCAGAGACAGTACAGTGATCTTTACAAACAAACACCGAGCACATAAATCTTCAGTAGGAAGAGAGGTCACGGAGGCAGCCGTCCCAGGGCATCCCCTGTGTTTTAAGCTTCTGAGAGTCCTGTGTAAATTGTTTGTATTACTTACGGCTTCCAGAGGTGACAGACTAATCTGAGCAATTAGATTCTTGGGAAAAATCAAGACACTTATTAGATCTTCTCTTAGTTACTCCTAATTATAATCATCCATTTATCCCTGTGGAATAAATTACTAATGCAAAGCTCGACTCAATCACAACATAACTAGTCTTTATTTTAGATGATTAAAAAAACCAACACTATTGCCACATAGGCATAAAGGGGATCTTTGATTAATTAATGAAGTTAGACCCAGCAGATTGCTAATTGCGTGAAAATGCAACGTCTATCCTCCAATTTGCACATAAAGTTACATGCACGTTAGCAGCGCACTCAGCAGTGCTAGGAACAGAGTGAATGTCCGTGGCCTCACGCCACACAGATTCATGCGTTGAAGCCCTTGACCCCAGCAAGATCATATTTGGAGTAGTGCTTCTGGGAGGTGATCGGGTCATGAGGGCAGAGCTTTCATGGTAGGATTAGTGCTTTTCCAAGAAGAGACAGGGAGGGATGATCTCTGTCCATCGCATGAAGACACAGCAAGAGCTTCTCACCAGAACCCACTCACGCTGGCACCTGCTCCTGGACACCCAACTTTCAGGATTGTAGAAGAAAGTGTCTGTTGTTGAAGCCTCCCCGTGGGTGGTATTGTGTTCCAGCAGCCTGGAAGAACTAAGACAAATAGCAGCAGGTATTTACTGAACATCTGCTGTGTGCCAGGCACTGGGGCCAAGGCTGTGCATTTAGCAGGGAGCATAACAAGGTCCCTGTTCTCATGAGGTTCGATTCCTGCACGCACAAGGGAGACAAACATTTAGCATGTCGGGCAGGCAGTTCAGTGCTCTGAAGGAAGGGAAAGGGAAAGAGAGGAGTGCCCGTGTACAGGGAGGAGGAGAGGTGGGTGTGGTTTTATATGGAATGGTCTGGAAAGGCTTCTTAATAAAGTGTTGTTTAAGGCAAGACCTGGAAGGAGGGAATGGAGAAGGGAGAAGGGAGAAGAGCCACCATGATAGGAGAGAACGTCTGGGCAACCCCAGTGGGGAAGCCCCTTTGGTGCCCTTAAAGAGCTGCCTAGAGAGAGAGGAAGTAGGGGTGGGGGCTGGGGGGAAAGGGAGGAGGGAGAAGGGGGAGGGGAGAGGAGTGGATGGAAGGTCTTGCTGGCTGTGGGAGGACTCTGGATTTTATTCTGGAAGGAATGCATAGCCACTGAGCAGTCTCAGAGTGCTCTAGCTGTCCTTGGGTTTCGGATTTTGGGAGCAACAGCAAAGGTAGCATCCAGGGGAGAGCCCGTGAGCCATGCTGGGGATGGTGGTGGCCGTGGAGGTCCCTTTGGACCTACTGGGGTGGAGCAGCAGAATTTGCAGAGAGCTGGAGGTGCCCGGCTGAGGAATCCCCCCGGGCCTGGTGGGTCTCCATCTCACCCTGACCTTGCAATCCCAAATCAGAAGTAACCTGTTGAACGAGGTCTCTGATGACCTGTTCTCTGTGTCAGGCCTCTGCCTCTCTCACATAGGTCCCCAGTGCCTGCTTGGCTCCCCCCACCCAATGTCACCAGCTCCTGCAGCCAGATATTTCAACCCCCCTCATAAAACATGGCCCTGGTCACGGGACCTTGGCACATTCCAGTGATCTGCAGAGCGGGGCCATGGGACACAAAGGACACTGGGTGGAAGAGAACAGGGTTCCAGCAATGCTTGGTGGGGCTGGGCTGTCCTCCCACCCTTCAGACCTCCTGCCGCCATCTTTCCAGCAGGTACTAACTTTCCTCACCGCTGTCCAAGTAGAGGTGTCTGGAGGAGAAGGGCAGCCCTGGAAGACTCACTGTAGGTTTTGCTTACTAATGGTCTTGCATCATGTTGGTTTGAACATTTATTAGACCACGATTCTGCCCTGAGCCTGCACTCGCATTCCTGCTCAGTAATACTTGGGTTTTGCACACCTGTGCTGTTAGGTAGCTTTGCCTCCTCAGGTCACTGCCCACAGGTATTGTGCAGTTAACAGTAGAATTAAACATTCTGTATTCTCTGTCTGCAGTTAAATCACTTAAGAAACGTATATGGATGAACCAAGCTCTGAAACACTTTCACCCAAACTAGTGATTCCCGACGTGATTGAGATGCACGCGGATGCACGTGCTTTGACTGTGTCCCCATCCGAGCGCATTCCCAGGACGCTGCCCACTGTGGTTTAGAAACCTCATTGTGCGGATACTGAATTCCTCTGCACACAAACTAAGTGTCTGTCCGTCACAGTAGTTGCTGTCCCCTCCACATCTTAGCTCCTCAACGTTTGGACTCACAAAGTCGGGCTCTTTTACTGCTGAAGACACAGACGAGCCCAGGTGTGTGCTGCCCTGCTCAGAGCCCCTTATGGCTTATTCCACAACGGCACAAACTTTGTCGGAGGGGGAGAAATGAGCTGGTCACCAGTGACTCTTTCTCTTGTGGTGCCTGAATATTTTATTTTTCAGAATGCTTTTCTTTTTAAGTACTAAAGTTTTGTAGTTTTTGATGGCTGTTCTCTGTTGTCTCTGGATGATTTTCACCATGTGTGGCTATTTCTGTTGCTTTATCTACCACGGGAGCAGTTCGAAAGCCTCTTTTTCTGCCGCTTTCCAAATACTGCCTTTTATTTGGTATAAATAACTTCTATACAAAATAACTCTGAGACCCATTCTACTCTTAACAGCTGTGCTCCATCACGGTGGCTGTATTTATATTTTGGTGGAATTGGCAATTAAGGGCCCCTTCCCCAGTCATAGGGGGAATGTCTTTGAAAGGAGCGCCATCCCTCCGGATGGTGTTCTTGGCTCACACAACACAAAGCAGATTCAGGAAGGAAGCGTATGCTTGTTAGCCTAATACACGGATTTGGTTTTATTAGTTCAGCAAGCATGGGGCCAGCCTGATGTTAGTAGAGCAAATATGCATGCTCTTGGTGAGATTTGCCTGAGATTTTTGAAGGAAAAAGAAAAAAGCTAATACTGGTGGTGAGGTGTTTATATTTGGCTAGTTCAGGAAAGAGAATGAACTGCAGCCTTTTCCGGTGAAAAGCAAACAGGCGAGAACACAGGTACCTTCCGTTATTTGCCTGTTACGGTCACATGAGAGGAGCTTCCTCCCTTTCTGGAGGTCACACCTTTGGCAGAAGGAAACTTTTTGGGTCCAGAGGAAGCCAGAGATGGTAGGGTTTGGGAGAAAAAGGAAGAAAAGCCCAGGAGGAGCTCGGCCCTTCCAACTGCTGACGCGTCCGTGATCCTGGGTGTTCGCTGCAGGAAAGAAGGAAGGGGGAGCAGAGGAGCCCCTGGAAAGTGGACCCCACCCCCACCTCCAGTTACCTGCTCAGGTCCCGGCCCTTCCTGCATGGATTTGTACATGTGGGGGATTCAGACCTTGGTGGGGCTCCCAGAAACTGAGGAGGAAAAGGAAATCGTATGTAAGTGTCCCTGTTGGGCACGATGGGGCAACCTCTAAACTAATTGAATCCAGTTGCAGAATCCCATGAGTTCACCCCGGGCAAAATTACAAATGCTCTCTTTTGAAAGGTGAAAAATTAGTTAACCTTCTTTTTGAAATACTTTCACACTTACAGAACAGTTGCAAGCAGAGTGTGGGAACTCCTACATACACTTTGTCCAGGGAAAGGTGGAGATGTGATGCCCTCTTGCCCCTAAATACTGTAGATTTTATTTCCCCAAAACAAGGCTGTTTTCCCACGTTACCAGACCACAGCCATCAACCTCAGGAAATTAGTGTTACCAGAACACTCTCATCCAGTCCAAACATCCCGTTCAAATTGTAGTCACCGCTCAAAAATGCCCTTTATATCCACCCACCGTCCCCCTAAAAAAAACCCCAAACCAGACCCCTAGAATCTTCCTTCCTTTTCCTACTTTCCTTTCTCTTCAGCCCCAGCCCAGAACCATGTGTTGCGACCAGCTATCATGTTTGTCTGGAGAGTTTCAGTCCTTCCTTGACTTCCTTGACCTGATATTTTTGATGACTCCGGCCAGTACTTGGAGGATGTCCTTCAGCTTAGATCTGTCTGATGTTTGCTCATATTAGAACCCAGTTCTGTGTTTCTGACAGGAATAGCCCAGAAGCCGCTTTCCTCAGGCAAGTATGACACGTGACATTCTCTTTTACCATTTGGTTAAGCCGGCATCTGGCATTATTTCTCCTCCATAGTTAATTAAGAGACATTTTTACATATTAATTAATAGTAATTAAAATGTATATTTGAAACTATGTAAATATCCTGTTCTTCAGCAAGTTCTTGCCTGTGAATTTCTTTTTATCGGCTAGTGATTCTTGCCTGAATCAATTATTTCTATGATTCCTATAATGATTGCCGAGTGATGAGTCTCTAACTCTATCATTCCTTGTACATTTACTATTTGGCATTTTGCTGCAAGCAAGGATTTACCCTTACTTTCTCTCTATATATATACATATATACACACACACACACACACTCACACACTTCTCTGTATATATTCCAATATATATTTGCATACACACATACACATATCAATATGGACCCACAGATATTTATTTTATTCAAGGGGTTATAATCCATTACGATCATTTGGCCAGTGGAAGTCTACAGGTTGGGGTGTGTGTGTGTGTGTGTGTGTGTGCATGTGTAGATATCCCCATGATTTTTTGAGCACTTTTTCTTTCTGTGGAACAAGTTATTTAGAGCCCTGGATCCTTTATTAGAGAAAGGCATTCATGACCCAGACCTGGGCGCTAAGTACCTGTTAGTGTGGGGTCTTTGCTTTCTAGATCTTCCAAGTGGACTCATCCAGAAAGCATATTCATTTACACACACACACACACACACACACACACACACGTACACCTGTTGTTATGTTTATCTATCTATGTAGATTAAAAACCATGAGTTTATACCACCCTCCAATTCTAATCCAAAGCCACAGGTTTTATTTTTCCGTACGTATTTCTAACAGCTGCAGCGAGATATAATCATGCACCCACCTGCCCATATTTACAACGTATAGTTTGGTAAGCCTTTTTAAACCATCTTAGGCATGGACAGATGAGCACTCTTACGTATATTCATGGTGCTGTGGAATGCGCTCTCCAGATTTGAACCCCTCTTCACCAGCCCTGAGGAGACCTGGCCCCGTTGTCGTCAGCTTATCTACTTACCGTCTCAGTCGTCCTGTAGAAAACCAATTTCTAGACCAGGTGGGCTTGGCCCCGGTGTTGGCTCGCAGGATGGCCAGGCTGGTCACAATGCACTGTCCGCCCGCCCCCCCCCCCCCCCCGGGTTCTTGTTCTGCCTCCAACGGCAGCCACACTCATTGTACCTCCTGGCGAACGTCCTCAGCCTGTCATGCACTGCAGATGGTCAGGCTCGGGGAACTCACTCACTTCTTGACTCATCCAGGCTTCAGTGACATCAGCACCTTCAGCCGGATCACCTAGTTCAGCACTACTATGCGTCAAGGCGAGAGGCAGTGCAGGCTAACAAGTACCACCTTTGCAGGCATGCAGTCTGCGTTCGACTCCGGGGAGTCTTGGGGGAGTCGGTCAGGGCTCTGTGCCCCATTGTCTCATGTGAAATAGCAGGTAAAACTAGTACTTACGTCCTAGGACTTCCGCTGGACTCTAGGCCCGTCTTACTTGTAAAGCACATGATAGCTTTTCTGGGGTATTATAAGTACTATTTTTATTAAAATATTGTATGGTTCTGCTTCTCACATGCCAATTTTGGCTTTCAACATGGGATAAGAAGCAAGAACATACTTCTTGTTTTTTATCTCCCACAAGCCAACAGGGGTGGTCCCTGAGTTGGGCCCCAGAGTGACCACTGATGGGATCCTGACACAGTGCTACTCCAAGTGGGGGTACCGACCAGCATCTTCACCACCACCTGGGAGCTCATTGGAAATGTGAGTTCTGGGCCCCACCCCACACCCCCTGGATTGGAACCTTGGAACCTGGGGCCCAGGAATCCCTGTTTTAACCATTCTCTTTGTGATCATGTGTGCCGTGGCCGTAGAGATCGTACCTGTGTCTGCACCCCATTGGGGACGGCCTCACTTTCTAGCTTTATTAAGGTATGGTTACAAAATTGTACAATATTTAAACTGTACAATGCGATGATTTGTTATACGTATGCATTGTGGAAGGACTGCCCTCGCGGAGGTAATGAACACTCCCTTCCTTCATGTATTTACTTTTTGTTTGTTTTCGTTTTTGGTGAGAACATTTCAGTTCTAATCTCTTCGCAGATTTCAATGCTGCAATACAGTGTCACCAGTTATAGTCACTGTGTTGTGTATTAGATCCTCAGACCTTTATCCATTTTATAACTGAGAGTTTGTACCCTTTTACCAGTTTCTCCCATTTCCCCCAGCCCCGCCGCCAGCCCCTGACAACCACCATTCTATTCTCTGTTTCTATGAGTTTGACTTTGTTTCAGATTGCACACGTAACTGACCCCAGGGTATGGCCTCCCTGATCATGCTCGCTCCACTGAAGTTTGTCTGAACGAATCTCTTCACTGTCCTGGGAATATGTTACTCCTCCCATTTAGCATGTTTGTATTCTAAGAAAGACAGAGAGTCCACAGAGTATTTAGAACCACATTTCCCAAAGTGTGTTTGTCCAGCTAGTGGCATCTGTTGCCTGTCCCGAGGAGCAGGGGTTGGAACACTTCTGTCCACTGCATCTTGGTAGCAGAGTCTCCAGGAAAACACAACGCAGTCAAGCCCTGATGCAACATTCCTTCTCACGTAGAGAAGAGACTGAGCAAGAGCAGCTTCAGCAGTGAGTCTCAGGCCCCCATGGCCAGTGTGTCTCTCCCAGCAGCTGATGAAGGGCAGTTGACCCACACAGCCCTCCTGTGCTGAAGAAGGAAGCACCCTAGCCCCTCCCCGCAGAGGACAATACAGCAGTGGAGCTGGCCGGGCGCCATATTTCACACATGCTTACTACGCAGGACAAAGGAACACGCGTTGCGTCTGAAACAGGGACAGATATTCCCACGTGGGGTGATAAGCCCAGCACAAGCTGTGAGGGTGCTTCATTCTTAGTGGCTGAGTAAGGGTTAGAAGACCACATGCAGGACTATGCCTTACTTTTCTGTTCAACAGAACTATTTACTCATCTAATGAATTGGGGAATTTCTCCAAAATGTATTAGCTACACTTCCAAAATTTCCAAACTTAGTATTAGATCAGGGAATAGAACGCTTAATATGCTTTTATAGATTATCAATTTTCAAGAGAAGGAATACGATATGCGGTGTTTCCTAAACTTCTCTTACTGCAAAATCTTAGTTTGGGAGGAAGAATCTTTGAGTTCTTGGAACATATTTTCCAAAATACTGTCTTATAGGAATAACTCTCCTGGTGGAAAAGTCAGAGGCTACGACAAGAGAGAGTTATGTTTGAAAAGGTCCTTAAATTTCACTTTCAAGATACTTGGTTCTCAGGAGAGGCCATTATAGTACGATCAAATGCGAATCCATTTAACAATGCCTGCAAAATTGGAAATAAAGACATTCACCCAAGTACTCTTGTCCTTTCCTTCAATGTTACCCAAGATAAATTTTAGTAGAATATAATAGCCTTGATCAATGTAGATTGCATTTTATGTCCCCCTCCAAATCTTTTAAATAATATCACAAACCTCAATACACATGTAATGTAAAAAAATAGACAGACAGGAATTTGAGTCCTCTTAAGGAAAGTGGCTTTAATATTCCTAAATCTAAATGGGACGATGAGCAAGGGAGTCAGAACTGGGAGTGCCGCCTGTTTCTGCCACTTTGCAGACTTAACTATTGAGTGAGACGCTCTTTGGTTAAGTATCAAAGAGCCTTTCAGTGGGATTTTGTCTTGATTTTTCCCTTTGCATGACCAAACAAAAACAACAACAACAACAACAACAACAAAAAACTACCAAAGTATAGTTACTTTAAACACCTTAGCTAAATTATAATCTAGAGATTTTAAATTGTTCCTTTTTGGAATAGGATGTACTCATCTCTTGTTGATGAAAACATTTTGCATACCCAATTTTCTTTCTGTGGAGCTTAGTCACCTACAGTGATCTCAATTGCAATTCAAAATGTTACCTTTGATTTTTTCCTCCAATATGTTCATGCTGAGATTTTCTTCCTTCAAAACTATTCATCTGAGAATAGAGAATATGGCCCTTTTTTTCCCTTCCTTTTTAAAAAATGACACTAAGTGACTACAGGTATTTCATGTGAATTTCCTAAGTAAAGCTAGGGGTCATTATTATATAGTTACCAATTCTGAGTAACTCATTTAAAAGAAAATATCATGGCCATCATGGCTTTCTACAATCTCATATGGTGCTTAAGGAGATTTAGCATAGCAAACTTGGAGGTCACTTATTCTTAGCTTTTGTCCTATTGAAGATATATTTTCAAATATTAAATTCTGTTATGAGAAGGCAGCATGTTCCAATGGACAAAGTCAAATTAGATTGAGAAACTAAAGAAAATCATTTTAAGGAGTCCCCCTCTAGACTTCCGAAGCCATCTCAAGCCTGCGTAGTGTTAACTCTTCATTACGAGAAGAGTCCCTGGCACCACGGCTACGCCGTCTCAGTCAGGTCCATGTCTTCTCTTTCTCAGTGATTTTAGTCTCAATGGCAGTTTGATCAGCTCTTCTATCTGCTTCTGCAACCCACAGCTTCCTCCTCATGTCTAACCCGTCCCAGATCCATCTTGCTTGGAACCTTTGCTTCCTATAGAATTTTCTCCAACTTCCTTCACTCATTCACCAAACATTTGTCAAGCACCTGCTGTATGCTGGATAGGCTTCATCTGTGAATGAAACAAAGGTCCCTGCTGTTTTAGAGTTTGCATTCTATAGGGAAGACAGAGTAAACAAAATGAAAACGAAACCACATGCTATGTTAGAAGTAAGTGCTGTGCCCTCTTACGCACAGAAGGGTGAAAGGGACTGGGGGAGCTTGGGGCAAGGAGGAGTAGCAGTACTGAATAGCGTGCTCAGAGCACACGTCTTTGAAAATACACCTTTGATTAAAAATTTGAAGGTGGTGAGGAATTTTTCTAAGACCTCTCTGGAAGAAGAGCATTCTAGGCCATGGGCATGGCCAATGTGGCTACGGCAGAGAGAAAAAGGGAAAAATTAGTCAAGGATAGGGCAGAAATATAATGGAGACCAGATCACGTAGGGCCTCAGACCATTGTAAGGACTGTGGCTTTTATTGTGAATAAAATTGCAGGGCTTTGAGCAGACAAGCCACGATGTGATTTACAGCTTAGGTGGTGGGGGTGCTGGGAAGAGACTGTAGGTGTTCAGGGCTAGGAGCAGGGAAGCCACTAGAGGGATGACAGTTATCTGAGTGAGAGATGCTGGTGGCACAGACAGGATGGAGGAATGGAGATGGTGAGGACTGGCAAATTCTGGACATTTCCCCAAAGACAGAGAGAGACTTCCTGATGGTCTAGTGTGGAATGTAGGTATTTTGAGGAGCCTGGGTGGTTCCAAGTAAGAATAAGGTGTCATCAACTTCAGTGGGTATGATGAGTAGAACGGATTTTAGGAGAGGATAAGGAGTTCAGTTCTGAGTGACAGAACTATTAGACAAACAGAGATCTTGAGTAGGCAGTTGGGTAAATGAGTCTGGAGTTTGGAAGACACATCTAGGCTGGACATGTAGATTTGGACATGGTGAACAGATGGATGGTACTGGTCTTAGTCCATTCAAGTTGCTATAACAAAAATGCCACAAACTGGGTAGGTTATAAACAATAGATATTTATTTCTCAGTTCTGAAGGCTGGAGGTCCAAAATTAATATGCCAGCAGATTTGGTGTCTGGGGAGGACCCTTTTTCTAGGTCTTAGATGGGCATCTTCTCTTTGAATCCTTACACGGCAGGAATGGGCAAGGATGCTCTCTGGGGTCTCTTTTTTTTTTTTTAAGATTTTATTTATTTATTCGACAGAGATAGAGACAGCCAGGGAGAGAGGGAACACAAGCAGGGGGAGTGGGAGAGGAAGAAGCAGGCTCATAGCGGAAGAGCCTGATGTGGGGCTCGATCCCATAATGCCGAGATCACGCCCTGAGCTGAAGGCAGACGCTTAACCACTGTGCCACCCAGGAGCCCCCTGGGGTCTCTTTTATAAGGGCAGTAATGACACCCATGAGGGCTCTACCCTCATGACCCAAACACCCTGCCTACTAACAGCATCACCTTCAGGGATTAGGATTCAACATACGCA
The DNA here is from genome assembly GCF_002007445.2 of Ailuropoda melanoleuca. Lineage (NCBI taxonomy): Eukaryota > Metazoa > Chordata > Mammalia > Carnivora > Ursidae > Ailuropoda > Ailuropoda melanoleuca. The sequence goes on along the minus strand of NC_048235.1, from coordinate 3,811,937 downwards.
TTTGGGGGGACACAAACATTCTGACCATAGCAGTACTTAAAGGCATGAGACTGGTGATCTCACCAACGGGGCTGAGTGTCGAAAGAGAAGGGAGCCAGAGCTGAGAGCAGAGCCAGGCCAGCACTAGCAGGTGGAGGAGAAGGGAGGAGGCAGAAATGTGGACCAAAAGGGAGCAGCCTGGGAGTGAAGAGGGAAATCAAGAGTGTGTGGGATCTGGGAATTTGAGTGAAGACAGTATATCAAGAAGAAGAGAAAGTGATCACAAATAAGTTGCGAGAGAATTGACCACTGGGTTTGGCAATGTGAACATCACTGTGATCTTGACACAGACTGTTTTGACTCGATTCGGTGGGTTTAAGTAAGAATATGAGGAGAACAACTGGAGACACATGTTTGATCTGTGATGCATCTTATAATCAGTGATGCTTAGCCATTGCCACAGGCCAGGCAGTCGTCCTGCTACGGATGTGACTCCCCCCTGCAAGTGACCATGGTCACAGGTATCCTGCGTGTCCGTGTCACACGTGCATCGGCGATACTGTAGGTGTTGAGTTGACCACCATTTAAAATTCCTACTTTGCTGTCATCTTAAAATCTTCCCTTGACACATTCTAGTAAAATAAAAAAAGTGGGAGCATCAAAACTTGATGGAAGCTTGGAAGAAAATCCTGGAAACAAGAGTGTGACTCTTCTATAAAGAGTCTTTTCATCTGGCAACACCGAAACTTTATATGCTAGACAACACTGTGCCTACAGTGAACACAGGTCTACCTTGTGCACTTAAAAAATCTGCTGAAGGTGAATCTCATGTTAAGTGTTGTTACTACAGTAAAAATAAGTAGGTAATTAAATAAATAAATAAAATTCAAAAACATGATTTTTGGGTGGTATTGAGGTCTGTATTGTATGAAAGTTCTCAATGATGAGAATAAATTAAGTCAATTTAATTAGGATTTTTTTTAGTGGTCATAAAATAGAAATGTGCCTTATAATGTCTTAGGTAATATGAAATATGGTATATGAACTAAGTTTTTTGTTTACAAAATGTTACAATTTTATAATATGTGGATTCCTTTCATCAATGCATACGTACTGAAAAATCATTGCTCAGTTGCATTCGCAAATTCCTGTTTACCTGGTATCCAATAATTATGTTCTCTAAGGAGAGTCATTATCCCAGTAATGTTAGTGGAGACGAGCTGATTTAGATGAAAGATTTACAAAAATCATATGTGTAAATTATTCCACTTCCGGTAACAGTAATTTATTCTACACAAATTGGATCCATGGCCATCTGTTTTAGCTGCTGGGATAGGAAAAGCCTGCTTTTCTCTAGCTCCACAAACTTATGTTCAAGTCACAAATGGAGAACGATGCAAATTAGACAGGGCATCCTTTTTGAAGTGAAGAAAAGCATCGGCAGACACTGAGGGAGTTCAGACTCAGCATTCCTGCCAGCTTCTCAGCTCAGGGATGGAGTGATTCTAACCCAAGGCCCAAGAGCTTTGGGAGTTTTTGTCTTGGAGGAGGATTGCAAAATAGCCAAGGATCAGAGAAAGACATGATGACTACTGCCTTGGACTAGACCCCGTTCTTCCATTCCTATCCCTTCCCTGCCATCTTTCCCCTGTACGTCTTCCCCCCCTGTACCTTGAAGCCTTTAACATCACATCAATGAAGCCCACTTGGGGCAGCAGCACAACCATCTCTGTCTTGAAATCTCATCATGAATTCTCTTTCAGACAGCTCTTGGTCTTCAGTCCAAATGTCATCTGGGTATGACTGGGCCCATGGGAAGTTCCTGCTCTTATATCCTGCCCAGTGTCAGGGAAGAACCCCAACTTCATAGAGCATGGCAAAGAGTAACAAGACTCCAGAGGAGACAACTAAGCAAGTGAGCCGGTTGGCTTGAGGCAGCTCCGTCAGTGCTGGAAGTAGGTCACGGCACCCAACTGGCCAGAGCTCGACAGTTTATACTCAGAGCACAGCAAGCCTAGGAGCAGCAGAGGGGCGGGAGCACTGATCCTCCTTCTCCAAGTCCCGTGGGATGCTATGATGGACCCAGATGGGGACTGTGTGTGCATGGGTGGTGCTGCAGTTGACACACCTGGGCCAGGGGCCCAGCACCTTTTATAAAGCACTGTTCTCTCCCCTCGGCCCCATGGCCCCACCAGGGAGCAAGGAGTCATTCATGCTATGGGCGCCTCAGCCTACTTAAGGCCTAGGTGACCGGCTCCAGAAATAGTTCAGGATCTGAGGACAGTCAGGCCTGGCAGATCACCATACTCAACGAGGACGTACAGGATGCTTGGGTGGCACACTGTCCCTCCCAGAAATCCACCCCTTGGCCCTAGAAGTTCTTGTTTGAACTCAGATTTTCACATGAGTATGCCACTCTGTCAGTAACTCAGATTAGGTGCATTGACAGGGACTGGGACAAAAGTTATTTATCTCATGCAACACTTGATTATTTTGATTTTATTAACCAAGTTCTGGTCATTCAGATGAGGCCAATTGGCAATACTGAACTTAGCTCTGCCCCCTAAATACTGGACCTATCGTGCTGAGTAAGTCTCAGAGTGGACTGGTAGGCCTTATTTCAGATGGCCATTTGGCTGTCTATCTTAGGATACATACAAACTGTCCCATCTGAGTAATGGTATTAATCTAACCATGATAGGAAGTGTTGGTGACCATGCTCATACCTCCTGGTGCAGACAGGGTGTGGTCTGAGGCCAGTCTGTCACCTAGAATGACCATCATCCATTAGGAATTTAGACCGCCCTGTTGACCTTCTAGGGCTTCTGCTGTCTCATTGGCTAGAGTAGCTCAAGTCAAGGGTAAGTGCCATCCGTTGTCTTTCGGACGTGGACTCTAAGGACAGGGAACAATGCTTGTACTCCCTTATGGAATTAGGGGGTCTTGTAACCCTCTTTACCCGGGGACCCAACAAAGAGAACATGTTGTTAATGCCAACAATTACAGGGGGCAATAGATGGTCCAGGAAGCAACTCCCATTCCTAATGGAAAGACCTTCTATGCCCCACTCTCTTTAACATACAACTATACAGCTACAGGTCACCCATGTGGGATTTATGGCTAAACTTAATTGGATTACTGCTGTATTATTTTGTTCAGCTACGCGAATAGTTTCAATAGTATTTGCCACCTCAATAACCCTACATGACTTAACCCAAGACCACTTAGCATCAGAGGAAGGATATGGATTTGTATGAGTCAGGATAAAATGAGTTTTGGGTGTTTATAGATGTGCAAAGTGGGGAGTGGTCAAGCTTGGGAATGACTTATGGCATATCAAGCACAGCAAACTAATTCAGAACTGGCCATGCCCACGAGAGTTTTTGTGTCCATAGCAAGTAGACAGGAATGACAGATCCAGCAGTGGGCCGGATTATCAGCCACTGCTACATTACCAGACGGACAGTGTGGCTGTTTGCCAGGTGGCGTGTTGGAATAGGGGACAAGGTAAGCATTAACTATGCCCTCTTCCCTGTACCTCCTGTGGGCTGGGGTGACCCTCTCCAGATGCTTGTTGCTCTCCCTTCACGGCCAGCTGGTCTGTTTATCCAATCTTGTAGCTACCACTCCTTACTTTGCCCAGCCCTAAGAGGACATCGTCAGCGTTCTTGGTGCTAGAGTCAAAGGATGAAGAGAAAAGGAGTGGTCAGGGCTGTCAGAGTGGAATTCCAGAAACGGAGATGGCATTCTCCTTGTTTCTCCTCACCTCTGCCATTCCGAAGGGGACATTCCCTTGCAGGGAACAGCTGCCTCTAATGTCCATGCTGTCTGGCTAAGAAGTGTCATCCATACTGTTGATAATGAGATTTGTCCCTTAACATTTATGCGTTGAGCTTTAAAAGTCCATTTAGGTTCTTGGTGATGACTGGAGAACGTCCATCAAATGCCATGACATCAGTTTCCTGCTGGGCCTTTTTTTTTTTTTTTTTTTGCCACAAACTCTGAGCCACTGTCTGATTACAACAGTCTGGATAACCACAAACGTGGGCCAGCTTAGTCTCATGTGCTAAAATTGTGTGGTCACAATGTGTTACGGTCACACAAATCTCAATTCTGTAACAGGATTAAGTGTCAGTGGCTATTAGACCTTGCTGCGAGGTGGTGGCAGAAAACCGATATGTCCATTTGACAAGAATGGGTAGGGCCCTTTTGAATATACATCCTTGCTCACCTGGAGGAAGTCAGATCAGCTGCTGACAGGTAGGATGATCCTGGTAGGCCAAACTTAGCCTCTTTGTCGTAGAGACGGAGGTCCATCTTTTGAGCCTACTGGGTTATGATAGCAGGACTGAGAGGCCCAGTCCAGTGATGAATCCAGGGAGTAAAACTGGCCACCTGGGCTCTGCAGTTCTGGTCAGCTCCATTGTTTTCATCTTCTGGATAGTGATCCTTCCCATGGCAGGATAGAGGTTGTCTCCATTGGTTACATAAATGTCTCATGGTATCATGGCAATGCCTTTGAGGTCCCACAGAGAGGTGTCTTTAACATTCCAGTCTGTCATTACCCTGGTATCTAACTGGATGACTACGCTGTTAGCAGCAGCCCAACAATCTGTGAAAACAGAAAATGTCTGGTCCCGGGACCATTGTCCAAGCAAGGGTAATGGCTTTTAATTTGGTGCATTGGACTGAGTCATTCATCCAGAGTCGTCACTGGGACTGGATGTCTGGTGCCACCCAGTGGACACTGCGTCTTTTAGTTTGGATGGGCCAACATGAGCATCCTCAGGGGCTGCCTGGATGTGAGTCCCTCAATAGCCAAACACTGCTCCCGTCAGTGATCGGGGAGGTACGAGGGCTTTGTAAGGGGTGGTTGCAAACTTTCGTGTCAGAAGGACCTGTCTGTAGGACCAGACTTGCTTTTCACTTGAAAATATCATTTCCATTCCACAAGAGGAGACTATTTGCCTTTTCAACCTGGTTGTTAGCATCCGAGTGGACCCAGGACAAGGCAGGAGAACCTGGCTGCACTGTTACCTGGTAGAATGTGTAAGGAGCTGTTTAAGTGTCCACTAGCAGACCAGTAGCTGTTTCTCAAGAGGAGTTAATGGGTAGCCACGTTGGAGAGGCTGAGGGTCCAAGACCTCAAGGTGCACCTGTACGAGGTCGCTGTTCCCTTTGCTAGAGCCTCAGTCACACTCACCAGTATCAGATCCTGTAGTTCAAAGAGGTCCTCGGTTTGCAGGTCCCAGCCAAAGGGTGTGATTGCTGAGACCATTAAACTGGCTGCTACCTAGGTTCCCAGCGAAATTTGGCAGATTTTCTGGTCAACTTGTTTACAGGACTCAACAAAATTCTTATATGAGGCACATTTTTGTCTCCAATTCTCAAATTACCCAGTTAAGTGCTGGGCTTCCTTTTTTGTTAATAGAGTGTATTTTCCCTCATGGTCTCACAGATCGACTCTTGGACGTTAACCTCCGTTTCTCTCAAGAATTTGACTTGGGTTTTTTTTTCATCCTATTAGGATTAATGAGCCACGCATGGGCTCTCCTGTGAGTTAGCATCTGCTGCAACACTCCTGCCGTTGTTTCTGTTTGAGACCTATGAACTTGATGCCTTCAGTTTGGTGGAACTAAATCTCTCTGGTTCCATGTCTCCGCCAATGCACTGTGGGCAAATAGCAGAAGAAATTAGGTACATTGTAGCAGCACAGTGCACGTGTATCAGGGTCCCAGCTCCGTAAAGATTTTGATCTTCTGGTGTCAACAGGATCAAGAACAAAGCACGAGCAGTATTCAAGAAGCATACTAGACGCCATCCATTTGTGCAATTGATTCTGTTATAGTCACAACGCCTGGAACAGCTGGGGCTGTAGGAGCAACCACTTAATTCAGTGGGCAGTAATCCACTGTAATCCTCTGTCCTCATTAGTTTTCTCACTGGCTGCACAGGCTATTGGATTGAGATATTGAAAGTCTCTATACCTGCTGACATTAATCAGGTTGTGATTTCCTGCTCTCCTCCTGAAGTTCTATATTGCTTTTGTTGTACAGAAGGGAAGGCAGCCTAGTTGGCGGTCTATTATGTACTCTTCCTCCCATCATTTCTCTACTAGTGGTATTTCGCTACTAGGAAACTCATCCTTGCACTCTATGAGCACTACCATGTAAGCATGTAAAACATCCACACTATTTACACACGTGGGAGTTCATGATAAGGGTGAGAGGGGCCTGCCAGATGGTTAAAGTTCCTTTCCTTCTCTAGTTTTAATCATTTCCAACTCTGGTCAATTAAATGAATGGACCTTGTCCATTGAAAGAATCTGGTAAGCTAGTCATTTCAGCCCTTGTATGCAAAGAAACCTCATCCCAACCCCCATTGTAACCCCGCTGGTGCTTAAATTCTCTGTTCCCCCAGGGACAGAGAGGCGTCAGCTCTGCCATATGCCTTCTTCTTCTTAAAGGTTCTCAAATCAGGTCCTAGCATCAGACAGCAGAAGAGTTGAAGGAGTGACCTGTCTTAAGGTGGGCTCCTGACCTCTCGGTTCCTGTAGTAGAAAGAGAGTGCTATTCATGGAGGAACTTTCAGTTTCAACCAGGTAGACCAGCTGCCTGCTTGGGATCCCCCATTGCTAAAAGCATGGACTGGATTTCTTCTGCTTGTTGATCTCTTCACAGAGAACCCCTGTGTTAACAGCATATGTCATGTCTTATGGCTGGAGTAGGTCTGTTTTTATTCCCAACCTTCCCTGCACCCTTAGATTGCAGAGACTTTGCTAGTATAAGAAGGTCTCTCTTTTTCCCTGGGAATTTTTTTTTTTTTTTGCCTTAAATTATCACAGCCTCCTGTTTGGGCCACTTGGTTCTAATGTGGAATTCTCCCCATTTTGGGGGAAGGGGAGGCATACCTTGAACATTTATCAGTCTTCTCTTTGTTCTCTGTGTGATTCTATCCATTATAAAATGTCCAAGGTATTCGATGAGATTTTATTGGTCTTAAGGAAATCTCCCCAGGTTAGCCATAGTGTAATTATTGTAACTGAGATGTTGCAAGTGTTATTGAGAGGTATGATTCTGTCCCAACTGAATGGCCTCAATAATGGCTAGGAGCATGGGCTCAAGTGTGAGACAGCCTTGTCGCTGCCTTTTGCCCTCTGAGAATGTAACTTTTCTTTCCCTCCTCATCACCAACAGTGGCTCTCACAGCTCCCCAGCCTCTCGACTGAAGACGTCCTGGATTTCCCTTCTCCTGCTCTGACTATGCTCTGCGTCTCCTCACTCTGTGCAAGGGCATACTACCCTCCAGAGATGGCTCACACAGAGGTAAACAAAGTGCTTTCCTCCCTGACAGGACTCAGATGCCCTCCTGGTTCCTGATCCCGTAGGAGCACAGGCAACAGTCGTGGCACCACTTCTGGGGCTTGCTCCAACCCCCTTGTACTCAGATTCTGTCCATTGTAACTAATGATTGTTATTAACAGGGAGGACAGGGCTTGGCCACTTATTCCCCATTTGCCCATCATTTGGACAAGAACATTTACTAACAGCTTCCTCAAAATTTTGAAACTGTCTTGTGGGCTTTTGCCTTTTCTCTTCAAAAAAATATAATCGCCTTTCTGGTACCCTTGCTCACTAGGCCAATTTGTCAAGTACAAACTTCAACCACATAGAACTGGGGTGGCAGACCACGGCCCCCATGCCATATTCTGCCCACTGCCATTTTTTGGATGGCCCACAAGCTAAGAACGTTGTTCACATATTTAAAGGTTGAAAAAAAAAACCAAAAGATGAGTAATATTTTATGATACATGAAAATTACGTGTAACCCAAATTTCGGTGTGCGTAAACATTTACTGGAACCCGGCCCTACTCATTTGTTGACATGGTGTCTATGGCACTATTTACTACCTGGCCCTTTGCAGATGTCATGGAGGGAGGCAAGAACAAGGCTCTAAAGGAGACAACTAAAAAAAAAAAAAAAACCAAAAGAAATAAAAATAAAAATAAAGGAGCCAACTAAGCAAGCCCACAGGTCAGCTGGCCAGAGCACCCTCAGGCCCAGTCCTAGAGAAGGAGGCGCGTTGGATTAGAACAAGACAGGTTACTGCTCACAGGGCAGCAAACAGCAGGGGCATTGGCTCGGGAGGGCTGGCGCCCACCCTCAAGTCTCGGCAAGTGACGTATTATGCTCAGATGGTGGCCACGTTCCCAGTGGGTGATGCCACAGCTGAGGGGCCCTGGGGCAGGGCCCGGCACCTTGTACGAGCCCGCCCCTTCCCTTAGGGAATGAGTAGCTATAGGCTGGTAGTACTCTGGTTGCCTTGACCGACCTACTTGCTTATATGAGTAGCTACAGAACAATCCCGAAGTCTGGGTTGACTTGGGGTGTGGTCTGGCACATTCCCAGGTCTCTGCAGCGGTGTGTGAGGTCCATGGTGGACTGCTGTTCTCAACACTGTGGTCAGAGGAGGACGCGGCACTGACGGTACGTTCCCCCCAGACCAGAGCAAACCGCTCCGCCACGCGTGCAAGTGATGTGGGTGGACCAGCGATTAGAGAGGGGGATGGAGAAGAGAGAGCGCTGGGCGCTCGGGAGCAGAACGCAGTAGCAACTCCCTGCAGAAGTCGCTCTTCTCTGCCTATTCCCGTCTTCCCTCCAAAGCTTCTGTCGGCATTGTCTCTCCAGCCTGGAGGGGGCCTGCCTCTTCCACATCCCTGGACCCCCACCCACCTCATTCTAGGTCTCCCCTTCCCATGAGGAATACTCGTCTCTTCTCCGCGCTCTCCGCTTCGCGTTCTAGTCCCAGTGCAAGCTCAGCAATCAAGAGGCTCACCTCAGCACCTGTCCCTCTCAAAAGACAGAGGAAGTGTTATATAACAAATAATTTTCACCTGTTATAATTTTTTTAAAAAATCATGTTACAAAAAGTTGAGGGAACAAGTTGCCATTTGTGCCCTAGACCAGGGCCCGGGGACAGCAGCGCGTCCGTGTTGAGCTGCCGGCTTGCCTCAGCTGCACGGCGTGGATGACGTTGGCCGGTGACTCCGGGTTTATGATCAAGCCAGAGCTCTCTAGAAGCGTCAGGTGCCTGCTGGACTGTACGAGTCGGGCCACTTACAACTCGAAATCAAATCTCGGTCTCTGTGCCGAGATAAGGATCGACATCCGCGTCTCTGTCGCGTATGCCATCTCTCTTCTCCGTCTTCAGAATCTTTATTTTCCCAGGTTTTGGCAGAAATCCTTAGGTTCTCCTTTTCTTGAACCTTTCTCTTGACTTTTCTAGGGAAAGGCCAGAGTGAGATCCATTTTATATGCTGTGTTCTCTCTTCATCCTTCTCCCCAAAGAAGATCAGGAGAGTGAGACACTGCATTTGACTTCTCTCACGTGGAGGGTGATGTTGATTCCTTTTTCTTGTCCATCATTAACTGGTAAACTCAGTGATCCTCCCTCATGTCCTCCTGCATTCCCAGCTCTGCAAACACAGCCCAGGGTGCAAATCCTCACCCCTGGAGAAGGCAACCCCTTTCTGAGTGGGATCCACTGCTTTTGGTCACTTGGGATTCCACACAGAACGTGACATAGTAAAATAAACGTAACACACGCAGGGCGCTTGCTCTGCTGTAGGTGGGAAATCCTGTTTTTCAATATTTATGAAGAGTGTTGGTGCATAATGTATACATTTCCTACTTTTCTTGTTCCTTTTCTCCTTTCTGTTTCTGCTTACTGTGATGTAATTATCACTGGCAGAGGAGTTCGAGGACATTCAAGAGACTGGTCACTATAGGTGTGGAATGTTCTGAACAATGCTTATTCTGCCCCATAGCTCCCCTGTGGGAATAAACATCTTTCTTTTTTCTTTGGCAGTAAAACGCATGCATTTTTGATGTGTTTACATAATGAACCTTGCTCTCTGTCTTTTCTCTGTCGTATGAAAACGATAATCAGAAGTATATGTGTGTTTCCATTTGAAAACTATTTTTGCAGACAGCGTCACACTCAGACATTAGCCTGCTCAGAGTGTTAGAAGTTGTTTTGGAAGGAAGACGGCCAGGCTCTTGCCAATCCCGAGAGGCTCAGTACTTCTGCCCTATCTTCTGGGCTTCAGTCTGCACTCCCCCTGCCCTGTCCCCGCGCGTGCACTGTAACTGACGTTGGCTCATGCCCGCAGCCCCGTGTGCCGCTCGCTCTGCGGGGCTGCAGTGGTTCACCTCCATCTGCTCACTTGAGCTGTTCCAGGACTCAGTGCTGTGTTACCTCCTCTTTGGGGCTCTGCAGGCTCTCACCCTGATCAGCTTGTCTCAGGTGGCCCTGATTTCTCTAGTACTCTGCACACGTGTGTTACAGCACCTCCCACGCTCGACTGGAAGGATCTGTGCAGGCATCAGTGGGGGGGCATCCTTTCGTGTCGTGTCCGGAGAAATCAGCATCTCTTCCAGCACAAACCAGGCCCTTAAGATACTTGCTGGGCTGCACGAAACCCCGTATCCTTGGTCCTCAGACAGCTCTTGTTGGCCCGTAAGAAATATCTACTAAATGAGAGAATGAGGATTCTGCTGCCCAGGCTTATAGATAGATGCATTTATTCCTCTGTTTTTTTTTTTTAAATGAATGTTTTGAGGGTTCGTAACTTTAAAAAATTGCTTTTCAATCTATAAAAATTTGGCCCAAAAAGGATCACATCTAAACACAGTAACATATTAAAGTTAGAATACATAGACATATAACTTCAAATGTATAAATATGCCTGTTGATAAGTTGTATACTGTGTAACCAGGAAATTATGAGTGTGATATGAGTAAATACTTCTTTATTTACACATTAAATGTATGTTTTATGAGAAAGTAGGCATTTTAGGGTTATAAAGTTATGATGCATGTTGCCAAGTTTTTGTTTCCTTTTTATTAAAATGAATCTTTCTTACAATACTTTGTGTGTGATATGAATGTGCTTGGGATTCCAGAGAAGAATTTTAAAATAAAAAATAAGCTCGAATGGCTCTGTGGGAACTGCTTTGGGAGAAGCACAGAGTTGCTGCAGAGAGAAGACTTGTATTGGAGACCTGGCGTAGCCCCTGGTAGCTCACTGGTTTCGAAGAGACCGCAGGTGACTCCCGACTCAGTTTCTTCAGCTGAAACACAGGGTGGGGGCTACAATCATAATACCTAGTTGGTAAGTTGTTTTTCATGCATAAAAATAGATGACGTATATAATGTTTCATAAATTATAATAATAGAATTATAAAGACAGTCAATCCTGCTATGATGCTTGTTTTGAAAAATGCAAACTTTTCCAATGCAATTGCTAAATTTGAAAGCTATTTGAGCAAAATGCAATTTTGAATCTGTTTAAGAACGATTTCACCTGCAAGGCCCACTGTATGACTGCACAGCACATCACCAGCCGAACCGTGGTGCACAGGAATGCGCAAACGTGCGCCTCAGACATCCCCCAGCCACGTCGGTCAAACACCCTGTTATGAGCACCCCCCCCGGTTGTGAGCACCTTAGATTAGTCTGTGCGATATCAGATGCGCTCCTTCACTAATCACTCACAGCTGGAACTTCGGAAACTTACCTCCACATGCACACTGCAGGTATTTTTCAGAATAAAGTGTCACATTTATTGTAGCACTTACGTATTTTTAACCACTTAACATTGTGCCACCATTTTTATCAAAATTTATCTTTTAAAAATGTATGTGTCACTGATGAAGCATTTGAGTGTTGCCCTGTCAACCCAAGTTTTTCTGTCAACTCCATGGTTTTATTGTGCAATTTTGCAGAGGGTGGAGATTTTTAGGAACACATAAATCGAATTAAAGCAGAACTGACTGTATTTCAAAAACTATACATTGAATAGAAGTGCCATCTGTTTCTTTGAAGTCGTGGTTAACTCTGTCATGTAGCTTGCGTAACAAACACAATGAAATGCATCTGTGATTATGTAATTAATAAATACTGGAATGTTTTATTTATTTATTTATTTTACAATTTTCTTTCCTTCTTTTTTTTTTTTTTAAGATTTTATTTATTTATTTGACAGAGATAGAGACAGCCAGTGAGAGAGGGAACACAAGCAGGGGGAGTGGGAGAGGAAGAAGCAGGCTCACAGCGGAGGAGCCTGATGTGGGGCTCGATCCCATAACGCCGGGATCACGCCCTGAGCCGAAGGCAGACGCTTAACCACTGTGCCACCCAGGCGCCCCTATTTATTTATTAAAAAAATAAATACTGGAATTTTTTTTTAAAGATTTTTTTTTAAATTTATTTGACAGAGAGAGACAGCCAGCGAGAGAGGGAACACAAGCAGGGGGAGTGGGAGAGGAAGAAGCAGGCTCTCAGCAGAGGAGCCTGATGTGGGGCTCGATCCCATAACGCCGTGATCACTCCCTGAGCCGAAGGCAGACACTCAACCGCTGAGCCACGCAGGCGCCCCTGGAATGTTTTAAATTGACATGTCACAACCCAAGTGTTAAGACAGGATAAAGTACTAGTTTTCTTGGTGCAATGTGATATGTATTTCTTACTGAGGTTAGCAAGTAGAGATGTTGGGAGTTGAGAGCTAGCAAAGGGACGTAAGTTAAGAGGGAGAGTTCCGGGGAAAATGAAGATACAGACGTGGAATCTTCGGGATCTCTCGTCTCTAAAACATGCTCCCTTCATCTTACCCAACTCATGGCACATTGCAGCTTCACTCCTGGCTTCCACTAATTTTTCATATTTAGATTTTTCTTTTACTGTGACTTTTTCACTTTGTGTATTTTTTCCCCCTTGTATGGATTTTGGGTGGCTGTTTTTAGTTGTTTGGGAAAAGTCCTTTGGGATCCAGCAGACTGAGATTCCAGTGACTTAGCTGCCATGTGCAAATGTCCCCACCTCTCCAAGGCTGCATCCTGCTCCGTTAAGAGGCAATAACTATCGGGGCATCTGGGAGGCTCCATCAGTTAAGTATCTGCCTTCAGCTAGGGTCATGATCCCGGGGTCCTGGGATCGAGCCCCATGTCACAGCGGGCTCCCTGCTCAGCGGGGAGCCTGCTTCTCCCTCTCCCTCTGCCTCTGAGCCCTGCTTGTGCTCGCTGTCCCTCTCATAAATAAACAAAAATCTTCAAAGAAAAAAAAAAAGCAGTAACTACAATGCCAACGGATTGGGTGTGGTGGGGGCCTGGCAAGTGTTCAGTGGCACCATCATGAATAATCGAGCACCTTCGGCCTTATCAGACCCGCGTGAAGCTCAGCAACATCTTTATGTCCCCCCTGGCGCCCTCCTCCGTGATTTCAGTGTTCACACTTCGTGCTAATTTTTAACTTTATTTCTTGGTTTCCATTTCACCTTCAGTAATTGTGAGTCTGTGTTTGCTGGAACTCGGGCCTATTGCATTCGCTCAGCCACATTCACTAGGTGTCATGATGTATTAGGTGCCCTGGACTTGAAGAAGGAGAAAACTGTTCCTGCCCTGTACACTCTATTTGGGGAGGCAGGCAGGAAGACCTGTGATTACAATATAGTGTGAAAATGATCTACTAAGAGTGGATAAAGAGAGAGCACCAACAGAGGATGGAGAGAAGAGAGACATCTAAGTAACAGTGGTGACAATGGGTCCGTAAATCTTCTTAGAAGCCGTGGTTCTCGGGCTTAATTTAGAGGCATGAGGAAGGTTTAGCCAGACCTCAAGGAAGGGAAATCACTTTGTTTTCTCAGGTCCAAGAAGTTTACTTCGTAGGTCAGATCATTCTGCCTCTGAAATGCTCTACTCCGTAGAAATTTCTTCCTTATAAGGAGCCCCAAATCCACTCTTGAGGCTTGTAGCTAGGGGGTCACACCTGATCCTCCAGCTCGTGGGGACAGAGGTAAACGTCAGGGAGGCACTGACTAAGCCAACCAGCATATGGCTTATACCTCCAGGCTTGTGTTTTCCACAATGAGATGGGAGCCTTTTTCTCTTTATGGCAAATTGTGGGTCAGATTGGAAAGGAAAACGTAATCAAGTGGCATGCCACTTGAGATTGTCATCAGGGTTTCACTCCGTCTGGACACTGGGGAGTTAGGACTACCTGACCAGCTTCAGACTTCTTAATTCCTCTCCGATTTATCCCAATACTTTCTGTTTTTTACAAAATGATGTCATGAGAGGCTTGGTCAAATATTACTGGAATCCAATTGTGTTACGCTCATGAAATTCTCTTGATCTATTAATTCCCTTACAAAAAGGAGAGAAGTGATTTTGGCTTTACTTGTTCTTAGTAGAAACATGTTGGTTCCTACCGATCATTATAAACTTGTGCTAGGTTAGAGCCAATCATCCTTTTAATATTCAATCATCTCTTTAATAATCATCCATATGATAAGCTGTACTGCAGTTTTGCCAGGATTGAAACCTATATCGTCTGATTTAGTTGCCAGAATTCTCTTTTCTCATTTTAGACAATTCAGATATTGCTAATTTCCAGGCTTATTACATCTTTTTGTTTCATTTGACTCAACTAAACTCAACTGAGATTGAAAAAAAAAAAGATTTTATTTATTTATCTGTCAGAAAGAGAGAGCACAAGCAGGGGGAGCAGCAGGCAAAGGGAGAAGCAGACTCCCCGCTGAGCAGGGATCCCGATGCAGGACTCCATCTCAGGACTTTGGGATCATGACATGAGCCAAAGGCAGAGGATTCACCAACTGAGCTATCCAGGCGTCCCTCACCTGAGACTTTTTAAGAAAAAGATTTTTTCAGGGAAAAAAAAATCTCCAGCCAGTTACTGTATTTTGAAACTCTTCATAATGCTCCTGGAATCACCCTCCATCCCATTAACCAATAATGGCATAGAATATCAGAATAGAGCCTTGTTCATGATCTATCTTGGACAACATTACTTCCTTTTGCTTCATTCCTTGCTCTGTTTTCTTGACGTCTCTGATTTTCCATTCTAAGAGCTTACTCTACTGTTGAGCCCCTGCCATGTGCCTTCACTCCACCAACCGTAGACTCTCGCTAGAACGTCACACGCTTTGTCCACAGCCAGTAGAAACCTCATATTTAGGTTCTGCCATGGAAAATAACCTCCTATTGCCACGCAGTCTAACCTAAGCCTGATTTTATGGGCATGTATGTACAAACATTTGTCTGTAAATTTAAGACTAGTATAGAAAGTTAGGGAAGTCATCTGTGAAGTTGAATCTTGTAATGGTAGGCAAATACTTATTTCACTATGAATGCTAGGTAAGTCGAAAAGAAGGGGATAGCCCATTTGAGAGAAATCCATCTTTGCTAGGTAATAGCTAGACAATCTGAGACATTATTGAACACCTAATATACTCTTACTATGTGTTAGTTAATACATGTTTGTTGAATGAACAAGTTAGATTTCATTTTTTGCACATGTGTGTATATGCATGTGTGTGTATACATTTGTGTTTATACAAATTCTGCATTTTAAAATCCTTTCAGGGAGCATGCTTAACATAATTCTCTTTTCTTCTCGTAAAGTTCACTAGAATGTTAAACCCCACAAGAGGGATTTGATTATCTTACGAGAGTATGGAATTTAAAGAAAATTGGGTAGATAGGATCACTATACATCCAGCTGTTCAACTGATTTCATGTTCATCTCAGAATGTAATTGAATTTGAAACTCCAGAAGAAGTAAATTGAAACTAACAATAACCAAGCACATTACTTTTGTTCGTAATACCACGATTGAAATGAGCTCTACATCGAGATAGAAACGTGACAATATCAGTTACTTACGCCGCACCTTTCTCCAAAGACCTCCATTCATTTTACACACAGCGCACTTGACCTTATGCTGACCGAAAATAAACACTTGCTTCCTTGGAGGAGGCGCCATGTCAGAGGAGATGCTCTGATCACCTGAGTAGCCTGGAGAACAGCTGGAGCAGATTCAGAGAACTTACATCCAGAGCGGAAGAGGGTGTTGCTTTCCCAGGAAGGTCTCTTGGAGATCCAGTCTTTCTTCCTACAGGAAACCTGGAAAGGTGACCATGTGTGAATTTGCCTGCTGCCTTTGAGGAGAGGTCACTTTACTCACCTTCCAGCTCGTGAGCAAGAGTAGCACAGAAGATGCTGCCTGCTCCCTTTGCATGTTTTTGTTTAGGGATCTTCAAAACTCTCTTCTGTCATCTTTACCACACCCTAATCCCTTTGCATCTTTATAAGTCAAGTCATAGATGCTTCCCATTTCAATGATTAAGGATCTTTGGGGAAAGGGATATCATGGCAAATTTGTATAATAAATGTAAAATTATATTTTAGTTGGTACTGGTCAGCTTTAGCCCTGAGACGTAGCTCAAGCAGGATTTCAGATGATCAATACATGCAGTGCTCCCTGTTGAGTGGTGCGCAGTGCTCCCCGTCAAGTGGTGCCCCGTGCTCCGAATAGCACATTTGTTCTTCCTGGGATCAAGGAGCTTCTCCGTCCAGATTGGAAGGAGAGGGCAAGTGGTGAAGGAAATAATTTATATATATCATATAATAACATTATACGTAATACTACTGTATGTATTATATGATATTGTGTTATATATTATTCATAGTATATGTAATATATACTATCCTTAGCTTTTATTCAACTAAGTTTCTTATTTAAATAATTAAAACAAAGCAGTATTAGTTAGACCTCACAGTTTTAGCTCATTTTAATACAGCTTTGTCCAGGAGGAACCACTGAACACTGATGATATCAGGAGTCTGGACTGCTTGCTGAAGATAAGCAGATGATAAGACACATTCCTGCCCTCAAAGAACTGTTGGCCTCATTATTATCCTGTTGCTTGGACCCCTCCAGACCTCTTTACAGCATGGCTCTTGGTATATTATCTGAACCTCATGCCCTAGGTTGGGCGCCCGTCATCTGTGTTCCCATAGGATCCTGCACAAACCTCTTTCACTATGCTTGCAGTTACTAAGATAATCGGTCTAGCATCTGTGCCTACCATCGGAAGATCGAATTTCTGTAGGACACTTCTCTGGCTCTACAGCTCTGTATTAGGGTCTCCAGAGAAACAGAAGCAATAAGGTACATACATATATACAGGAGGAGATTTATTATAGGAAAATGGCTCACGCCGTTATGGAGGCTGCTAGATCTCGTGGTCTGTCCTCTGCAAGCTGGAGAACCAGGAAAGCCAGTGGTATATTTAATTCATTCTGAATCCTAAGGCCTGAGAATCCAGGGCTGGTGGGGTAAGTCCCCATCTGAGTCTGAAAGCATGAGAACCAGGGGCTCTATGTCCCAGGCCAGAGAACATGGATGTCCCAGCTCAAACAGAGAGAGCAAAGTAGCCCTTCCTCTGCTTTTGTTCTATTCAGGCCTGGAACAGATTTGATAACGCCCACCCCCATGGGGGAGCCCTGCGCCTATCCAATTCAAATGCTAATCCCTTTCAGAAACATTCTCTCAAACATACCCAGAAATAATATTTTACCAGCATCCCGGCCAATCCCTTAGCCCAGTAAAGTTGACACATAAAGGTAACCATCACAAGCCCCTTGTATAGTGCCTGAAAACACACTGCGGCCAATAAGTTTGTGCTGACGTGAGCAAAAGTGCAGCTTTTCCTGTTTGAAAAAGATAAACTTAGCACTTAGCTTACTTATAAGAAACATTTTGCCACAAGTCCTTCTGCCCTCCATCTCGTCGGCCTTGTTGCCTTTAAGAGAGAGATTGTCTACCTTTGTGACTAATTGGTGACTCATGTCCCCAAATAGGAGGGCTGTCAATGCCATGCTGGGCAAGTACCACCTGCCCAACGTTATGTCTTCTTATGAGAAGGCCTTTGTCAACTCCTGCAGGAATAAAAACACTGGAAATTAAGGAATATTCTTTGTCATTTCCTTCACCACTTGCCCTCTCCTTCCAACCTTAATGGAGAAGAGCCCTGAGTCCAGGAAGAACAAATGTGCTATTTGGGGCACGGGACACCACTCGACAGGGAGCACTGCATGTATTTATCATCTGAAATGCTGCTTGAGCTACGTCTCAGGGCTAAAGCTGGCTAAGTGTTAAGTGAGTAAGAAGATACGTTTTTAACCACCAGATCAGGGTGACCTCTAAATTAGCCGTATTACAGGTTATTACCTTCCTACTGTGTCAGAGGCCTGGGGTATAATTAGCTCATGCATTTTGCACAACAGTGAGTGAAGGCTCAGCTGTGTCTTTGAGCTCCAGGAAGCCACGGTGTTCCCTTACTTTTGACTGACCAAAACTTTAGTACTGACGAGAGTATAAGGACGTCAAAAAGGAAAAAAAAAAAAAAAAAAAAGGATACCACTTTCTTATTTTCTCCGTGAATTGTTCAGATGGAACAGGACATTCTAGAGTTGACTTCACTGTTCACCATCTCTATATAAAGAAGACTGAAGCTCTTTTTTTTTTTTTTTTAGAGAGAGAGAGAGAGAGAGAGAAAGCGAGAGAGAGCACAAGTGAGTGTTGGGTAGAGGGAGAAGGAGAGAATCCCGAGCAGACTCCCCTGCTGAGTGCGGAGCCCAACTCAGGGTTCAATCTCATGACCCTGAAATCATGACGTAAGCCAAAACCAAGAGTCAGACACTCAACCGACTTAGCCACCCAGGCACCCCAAGAAGACTGAAGCTCGTAACTTCACAGATCAGTTAAAAGCGAACCTAATGAAAGATCTACGTTAACACACCCATCACGGAGGGTGCACTACGCTTGCTTTTGGCCTTGCCGTGTGGGGAGATGAGAGCTTCAGATATGACCTCTGCCCTCAGGGAATCTCAGGGGTCAGCAGTCCATCTCATTTTCCCTCTTACCTTTTGGTAACTTGGATGGGATTCCTGTACTTGTGGGAAAACGTGGACTGAGAGCTGCTGCCTCCGGGTTAACGCCATCTTCTACTCCTCAGAAATGGATGGAAGAGGCAGTATATCCTACCTACTGCCAGATGGAGATGCTCACTACCGTTTATACCAAATCTTGGATCATCCTCATTTTTTGGTGGACACTTGAAGTGTTTTGAGACACAGTGGATGGTGTTAGGGCAACTCATCTGCAGGGAATTTACTCATTGCGTCCTTTCCAACCCGGCCTGCTACCTGGTGGGGACTGTGGGAAGAGGGTGCTGCTTACCACGAGTTCCTCTGTGTAGTCAAGGCAGACATCTTGGGTCACCAATCCTGAGCCTTTAGGTGGCTCCAGTCAGGGGCTGCCTGGCTTTCTCCACTCAGGCTGAAGAAGGAACTTCCTGCTGTCTGCCAGGTCACTTACCCCATCTGCTTTTCTACTTCCAAAACTTCCTCTCTGTTGCCCTCTTCTGCTCTTTTTCCTCTTTTTGATAATACCTGTAGAGACTTTTTTTGGGTTGGGGGAGATAGGAGCCAATTTCACAGATTCGAGCTAACGGAAGAGTGAGCCTGCCTAGGGCGGGAGGAGATTTGGGGTGTGTGCGTGTAAGACAGAGGAGAGGGAGAGAGATGTGTTTAGAGAACCACTCCAGCCTTGTGTTGTTTTTGAAACTAATTTAAATGTGTTGATTTCACATTCTGAGGACGCAATTTCGCTATGCTGTTGGAAATCACACCTACCGGATATCGTGGTGAGGACTGATGAGAACGGCTGTCAGGGAGGAATCGTCTGGCCACCACTTTCCCACAGGCACTTGTGATGATTCTCTGCCCTACCTCCCCCCAAGCCCTGTCCCCTTCATGGCCCCCAGCATTCCCAATGCTGTTTCTCTCTTCTCACCTTCTTACCCTCCCTCCTCCACTGTCTTCAAATCCTCTCTTCGGCAGAGATGCAATCAACCACGTAGGGTCACTTGACCTGGAAAATCCTCGACATTTCAGCTTTGTGTGGCCACCTCACGCTCAGGTACCTATAGGTCCCAGCTTGTATCTTACTACCTACATTTGGCTACTGTCCTTTGGATTCAGTGATTTCAACAAAGCTAGAGAGAACATGCAAGTCAAGTGACTAAGCTGCCCAGAATTATCATTAATTAACTCAATTATTTATTGATTATCTAGTATGTGCAGCCAGGTGCTAGCCAGGCAAGGAGTTAAGGAGCAGAATCACCCCTGAGTTGGTCTCTAGGGTTGGCAGAGGGGGCAGACCACTAACCGTGTAGTGGGATGTGTGGTGAGGAGTCCACTTGTTCATGTCACTTCCTGGCAGGATGCGGAGAACGGTCATTTCTTCCAGGGTGGGGGCAAGAAGGCCTCAGAGAGTTTACAGCTGGGGTGGGAAGTGAAGAAGGTAATCTAGACCATAAAGAAAAAAGACATCAATAGAAGATCCACTTGAGGGCGACTGCTGAATTCAGAAGACGATGGTTTGAGGATTATCTTCAGATTAGGAATTTATGGGCTCCTTATAAAGAGCGTTGAGGTTTGACGGCAATAGCAAAGGGGATCTTCTTCTGATCTGTTTGCTTTCTGTGTACCCAGGGCTTATGCACACAGTAGACATGGCATAGGTGTTTATGAATGAATGAATGAATGAATGAATGAATATGATCGAACAGATGTTGGATGAATGAATAGATGGGAAAGCTACATTTAAAAAATTCTGTTTAATTCTGGATTTTTTGGATTCAGTTGGTAGTTTTGGAGACAGAATACTTACTCCATAGCACTGACTGAGATTAACAATTCATTTTATAAAGCCTACTACCGAGTAAGACTTTTAATTACTGACAAGCTGACCTGGCTCTGAGTTGGAAATGTAGCTGGAGAAAAGCTTTCAAGCTCTGTTATTAACTCCTCAGGGCATCTGGTTGTTAACCTTCCTGAATATTTCAGCAGTTCCTTGCCGGGGATTATTGCAAGGGCCTTGCTGGAGAGGTGCCCACCAGGCTCAGGGGGTCCTTGTCACATTCTGGCAAGTTTGCCCCCTGGATTTCTGCCTTCTGACCAGGGAGGATGCATGACACCACCTCCTGGACACGGACAGACGCTCTTAGTTCACATCCCATTGCTGGGCTGATGGCTTGACTGGCTTCCCAGCTCCTCACCTTGAGAGTTTGCTGTCCTGGTTTTGTCCTGGAATCTGGCAGTGGTTTGGGGGGACTTGCTCTCAGATGTAAACAAAACGTGCAGGAGACTAAAGAGAAGTAGATTAAATCACGGTGAATACATAGAGAACGCCCGGCTGCGTTGTGATTCCGCATGCTTCATTCTCTCTGACAGCCAATTATCTGTCCATGGTATGATCTGAATGCCAGTGTTTCTTCAGATGACCAAACCCCGCCTCACTGTAGAGATGTGTGAGTTCCATGTACACTCACATAGTTCCTATTCTTCATGTTTCTGGCTGGAGTCTGTGTTATCACTTAGAGAAAGCTAGAGGGAAGAGGAAGAAAGGGTGTGTGTGTGTGTGTGTGCGCGCACACGTGCGTGCATGCTGCAAAACGATTTTGATTTAATCTCCAGAAGGTAGGACACAGGAAGCTGTTTTTCCCTGGTGCTATTAAGATTTAACAAGATCGAAGTGTTTTAATGATCCACTCATTTGCCTTCAATGATTATACTATATCCCTCACTTTGCTATGCTGGTGTAGCTTTTCTATTAAATTTCAGAGTTGTGAATATAACCCTTTGTTTGAGTCAGTAGCAAATAGTGTCAGTGAGCTTATTTTTACAGATTTGTTTGCAATCTGCAAAATTTATCTGAAAATGTGGGTCATAAGATTTGTTTTAAAATTTGTGAAGCCAAAGGCACCTGGGTGGCTCAGTCAATTAAGCATCTGCCTGTGCCTCGGATTATGATCTCAGGGTCCTGGGATCGAACCCCACATCGGGCTCCCTGCTCAACGGGGAGTCTGCTTCTCCCCCACTCTCTGCCCCTCCTCCCACTCATGCTGTGTGTGTCTCTCTCTCTCAAATAAATAATTAAAATCTTTTTAAAAATTTGTGAAGCCAATACTACTTTTAGCAGACAAATTACAAAATATGCTAATTGCTGACTTTCTCAATCAGCTTTAAGAGCTCATCAAGGTTTTTAAAGCCCCTTTGTAAACAGCAGAGGTGTTCTTTCTCCTCAGTAAAAATCAAGGAATATTCTTTGGTGGAAATTGTCGGACACAAATAATAGAATGTAGCTTTACATACATAAAACGGCTTTCAGACAGGGAACTAACCTAAGTGTTTGATTGCATATTTTGTCGTAAAATAGGGACTCATACTATTTATTTTACCTTGGTTTTAAAAGAGTTTAAATCACCAGGGAAGTTTCTTGATTAAAGAGCCAACTTACTTGTTTTATTAACATCCTCAACAATTCTGTAGAGACAAGTCAGGAAAACTGGAGAATGAGAAAGAATCAGTTTGGACTCCAATTACAGTACTTTGGAAGCCATGACTTTGGATAGAGCAGCCATAGAGATGTTTAAAAAATTGTAGGTTCAAATTAGAATTTTGTCAAAAATTCTTGACTGTGAATGGCCAGCTGCCATTTTCCCGGAGTTCTGGAACACTTAGACGTTCCTTCTGTCCACTGCCACTACCCCTATCGGGGGCCTCACTTCTTAACGTCTGCCAAAGGCCCCCTACCATGATCTTCCCACTAGTGGCCCCTGTGTTCTCCACCTGGTCCACTGATACTGTTTCTGACAACTTAGGGCAAAAGACCATGATAAATGCACTCCACCTTTCCACAGCTTCCCTTGGAAAAAAATTCACTGACAACAATGAAGTGTCAATGTTTGGGCGTCTTGGGGGGGTGGGGGGTGGGGGTCACATACAGATTTGTCTCAGCAGTGGGAGTGGGAGTGGTTGCTATTTCAACTGCACGTACACCGTGCTTAAGGTCTACACCGAACGCTAATAAGCGGATTGGCACTGCCAACACTGTGGGTTTCAACAAACAATTCAATGAGCGCAGATTTCAATCAGAAGCTAAGCTAGCAATGATTTAATATTGAAATGCAAGAAATGGCGGGGACTGAAAACCACACCCGCTCGAAAGGTTGTTGATAATGAACTAATCGTATGACTGAATATTTTCCAAAAATACCAGCTCTCGGTAAGTCCCCGTGCAGGAGAGGTTTTGCCTAGTTGGCCAGCATTTGAGGGGCAGTGGGACCCCTTACTAACAGACTGAATCCAGACCTTCAGCATTCTCCTGAAGTGTGCCACTCTTAGTCTGTAAGTCTCCGCGATGGTTAATCCTATGAGTCAACTTGACTGGATCACCAGATGCCCAGATATGTGACTAAATACCATTATTTCTTGGTGTGTCTGTGAGGGTGTTTCTGGATGACATGAACATTTGAATTGCTGGAATTCATCAAGCAAGTTTTCTTCTCCAGTGGGGGTGGCATCACCCATCCATTGAGGGTTTGAACAGAGCAGAAAGGTGGATGAAGGAAGAATTCCGCCTTTCCTGCCTGATAGTTTGAACCCCGACATCTGTCTTTTCTACCTGCTCCCTTGGCCCTCAGGCCTTTGGACTCACCCCTGGCTTTCCAGGGACTCCAGCTTGCAGATGGCACACTGTGGGACTTCTCAGTCTCCATAATCAAGTGATGCAGTTCTTATAATAAATCTCTTCCTATATATACATCCTATTGATTTTGTTTCTCTAGAGGGCCCTAATACAATACCAAAGTTTAATGACATTGAAAAATAACTTCATAGATCAGTATTTAAAAACCCATAACTAAGGTGACCATATAATATGTCATCCAAACTGGACAATTTGGAGAGAGAAAGGGGGCATTGTTAATAATTATCACAGGACAGATGTCACCTGGGCAGTCCTAGGCATGGACATAAAATCAGAGTATCCGGAGACCTAGGTAAACATCTGTGGAATGAGTCGTCATCGGCACATTACAAAAGACGAAGGAACCTAATTTTGAAGTCGGTTTGGTAACCTCTGGGACGAACCTGAAGGCCTCTGCTGGGCCACAGGCTGGACTCTGGGAATTAGTGGTCTGGTTTAATGTACAAAATTTGCCAGACCTGTGGTTCATCTCTGTGCTCCCCTGCTCAGAAACTATTCATAGTGAAAGCGGGAATTCAAAGCTTGTTATGTGCTCTCCCTATGTGTTCTGTTCTCTTCCTTAGCTTGAGATCACGTGGCATATTTCTTACTCTTTCTGCAGGAGCCTTTGCAGAGGCCAGCTGAACCCTGCTGGCTGGTTCAGCCCCTCCCTGGGGGGCTCCCCCACCTGGTGCATCACCTCTCCCTCCACCTACTTAAATCCTATCCATTTTCTCAAGTTAAATCTGCTCTGAGGAAACTTAATCTCAATGATTCTAGTTCATTTTTATCAATCCTTTTCCCCTTACTTTGAGAATTAAAAAAAAAATGTAGAGTATACATTTTGCCAATCCTTTGGAAATGTGGCACGCCTTCCCTAACTGTGTGGGAACCCCCTGAAAGACAGTATCTATTTAATCTTTGCCTTATTGCTCTTATCTCCTGTTCTAGCTCTCAGACATAGAGATATTCACAGCACCTGATCAAATCAATGACAGCGTTTTAGACAGATCGGGAAATTCTGAAAATCAGATTATATACTTGCTAGTTACTTCCATTTGTGACATTTGTCGATGAACATCCTTGTGTGGCTCTCTCTAGCTTACGTAACTTGAGGGATGCTGAGTTTGCGTGAGCATAACCCATCTCTTATGGATACATAGACATACATGTTTGAAATCCAAATGGAATTTTAAATAATTTTAAATGTTTACTCAGTCTGTCAAAAAAGGCAAAGAGTGTCTGATTCATAGGTAAAAGACCTATGACCTATGAAAAGAACTTTACCATCTTTTCTTGCCTGTTGCCACACCCCACTCAACATGGCCTGCCAGATGCCTTGGGTCTCTCTCTCCCTCTCCCCAAACTCCTGAAAACCTGCTCACACTCAGCCCAAATCAAGCTTTGTATTTCTTGGCTTTTCCATCTGTTTTCTTTTACAGATGTTTGCCGATGTTTGCCTTTCTTGTATAATTCAAGCAAGCCCAATTTTGAAAGACTCAAGGATGGAGCTGCAGGGACAGAAGGCTCGCCACTGAGTGCGTGTAGCATGTTGGATGTCAAGTGCGACCAGGTGGGGAGATGGGGGAAGTAGAGCAAAGAGGCTGTGGAAACTCGTTTTAATTTTTCTGTCACACCTATTTTCCTGCATTAACTTTCCTCCTAGTAAAGTGATTGGTACTTGTAAATATTCAGTGAAAGACCAGAGAGATATGATGTTTTATAAATGAACTTCTCTTTGAAGTGGTTGAACTCAAAATGAATTCAGGAGTTGTTTTGGACACTGTACCATTTCAAATTTCACAAAATACAAACATTACCAGAGGATTTTTCCCCCATCTTCTTCTTCTCGTAGCTTCAAAGGGAATGTCTTTGGGTGGAATCTAGTCATGAAGAATTAATATCTTAATGAAAAAAAGAAGGGAAAATGTTATAAACTGTTAAAAAGAGATCTTTAAAAGGAAGACTTCTTCATCTGTGTCAGAATAGCGTACCATTTCCACTCAGAATCAGCATGTAATTATTGAGTGCCTACTAGGTCCCAGACACTGTGCGATTCACTGGATGTGAAGTGGGACACAACACAGGCTGTCCTTGTCTTCTTGGAGCTTGCAGATTTAACGTGTGTATGTATGTTTTGAGTGGTGGGGAAGGATATTGCAATAATGACAAAAACACTTGTATGACTACGCATTGTGAAAAGAACTGGAAATGAAAAGTGTATACTAATATGGAAAGAAAAATAGTGAGATGTCAGGGAAGGCGTCTCTGAAGAGAACAAGGGTCAAGAGAGCAGGGACAGGAAAGGAACACCCAGCAAGATGGCAGCCATCTTGCCATGTGGCTGGAGTCTTGTATGTCATGCAAGTCCGTGGGGTGAGACCCCAAGGAGCAGGCAGGGCTCAGATCAAATAGAGCCTTGGGGCCATTTAAGAAGTTCTCACACACTGTTGGTGGGATGTAAATTGGAGGAGTTGCTGTAGAAAACAGTATAGAGATTCCTTAAAAAATTAAAAATAGAATGAATATATGATCCAGCAGTCCTACTTCTGGGTATCTAACCAAACGAAATAAAATCAGGATCTTGGAGGGTTATCTGCTCTCCCATGTTTACTGCAGCATTATTCACAATATTCAAGATGTGGAAATAACCCAAGTGTCCATCAACTGTAGAAGTTGTGTATATATACACAGTAGAGTATTATTCAGCCATAAAAAAATAAAATTCTGTCATTCGTGACCACATAGATGAACCTGGAGGACACTATGCTAAGTGAAATGAGCCAGACACAGAAAAAATCATACTGCGTGATATCACTTATGTGTGAAATCTAAAAAAGTTAAGCTCTTAAAAGCAGAGAGTACAATGATGGTTACCAGGGGATGGAAGGTGCAGGAAATGGGGAGATGTTGGTCTAAATGTACACATTTTCAGCTCTAAGGTAAGTTCTGGAGATGTCATGTACAGCGCAGTGCTTATAGTTAATGCTGTATTGTACACTTGAAATTTGCTAAGAGAGTAGGTCTTAAATATCCTCACCACACACGCAAGAAAGGTAGCTATGTAAGATGATGGATGCGTTCGTTCACTTGGCTGTGGTGATCATTTCACAGTGCATACACATATTAAATTAGCACATTGTACACCTTAGAAATCATGTTGTAAAACCTAAGTATACACAATTCTTAATAGTCAATCAGACCTCAATAAAGCTGGGGGGGAAGAAAAATTATAAATATAGTAAATAATACGGAAGGATAGAATTTTGGCTACAGTTTTTTTAAAAAAAAGAATTTGGGAGTTTATCACAAGGTCATGGAAGGTCTCAGGATGTAATCACCTTGCCTGACAGCCCGGGGGGTGGGATCGTAGCGCACACACTAGGAACTGGGGCACCGGGTCCTGCCCTCAGCCCTGCCCCCAACCACCTGTGTCGGGGGCTCTGCAGTGATCGTTAGCACTTGGCCTGTCCTCTTGGCCTTCCACTTCTACTTACTCGTTTATAAAGTGGGGCCGATAGTAACTGCCTGGTACTGTCACAATACAGGGTGTAGTTATAAAATAGCCAGAGACTGTATATGAAACCAGGCTGTGCTTAATACTCACGTCTTGGTAGCAAGGACCCGGAGTGAACACCACCGTAGAGAATGCACCGAGCTCGCGGGGCCCGAGTCAGGATTGCCATGCGATGCGGCTCTTGGTGAGAACAAACACAGCCTCTCACCGAACAGGCAGGAGAATGCGATGTTTTCACACATGTTCTAAAGAGAAACAGCTGGCTTCACAGCATTTTATTTATGGGCGGTGTTTCCTGAAGAAAGAAGGCAAAATCTAATTTAATTTATTTTTCACATCTAATGTCAGTTCACTTAACATAGCCTGTGTTGAGTAAACAAGTTCAGAGCAGGGAGAAATGCCCTAATTTGGGTAGATTTTGGCTGAAAATTGCTGGCTGTTTTGAAATTCCTCTCCCAGACTTGGGAGGTACTTTGCGGGATTGTTGCTGAGATAATAAAACCCAAGTCCTCTGAAAGGAAGAGGAGGCGAGCTGTGCTTTTCCTGTTGTTAAGACTTCAGGCAACCTGTCAGAAGTTACCATTTNCTGTTAAGACTTCAGGCAACCTCTCAGAAGTTACCATTTACCAAGATGTCCCTCCAGATACCTTCAGAAACGACACTGCGGTCGAGTTTGGAACCTTCAATGCTGCGTGTGGATCAGTACCGCTCAGGAACGAAAGGCTGACTGGTGAGCGGTGGTAGCACCCGAGGGTGACTCACTCATCTATGGTAAGTTCATTCAGGTGGAAAGGGACCATTGTCCCTGCTCCAAGCCTGTTCCTGCAGGTGGACTCCCCGTCCCCCCTGCCCCTGCTGTGTGCCGCAAGGGGACCTTTGTGATTCTCCATAAGGGTTATGACCCGAGGGCACTCACACTGATGAACGCTGGCCCAAGTCCATGCATTTATTATGCGGATGCTCCCCAGGGGACAGCTCCAGGGACCTCTCATTGACAAGTTGTTTCCGTGGGTATTTACAAGTTGAGACAATCTCCTTGGCCTACGTAATTANCGGACCATTGTCGCTGCTCCAAGCCTGTTCCTGCAGGTGGACTCCCTGTCCCCCCTGCCCCTGCTGTGTGCCGCAAGGGGACCTTGTGATTCTCCATAAGGGTTATGACCCGAGGGCACTCACACTGATGACCCCTGGCCCAAGTCCATGCATTTATTATGCGGATGCTCCCCAGGGGACAGCTCCGGGGACCTCTCATTGACAAGTTGTTTCCGTGGGTATTTACAAGTTGAGACAATCTCCTTGGCCTACGTAATTAAAGAAAATGTCTCTTTGTAAATACTGCATTTGTGAGCAGTCCATTGAGAGATGCTGTCCTGAACTTTTATGGAGAATGACTTCACAAAGTCTAATTTTTAAGCCCAGTAGGTAAGAGTTCAGATTATTATTTTTTCTGTCCAGGTATTGTGGCACATAGCTGGCGGGGAGGGGGCACTTTAAGGGGGTGTTGTGAAGTCCCGTTTTAGGTTGTAAATTGGAAACTTGACTAAAGGAAAACCATAGCGCTTGTCTGCAGCTCTCTTTCCACAGCTGTAGACTGGAAGGATCCAATGAGATGGTCTGAGAGCCGCCTCTCGCCTGGACATCTCTGACGTCCAGTCGTGTCCACCTTCACTGTGCTCCCTTCGATTCGGACAGGCACTTCTCCCCTCCCATGTTACCCGTCCCCCAAAAAACCACTCCTTTCCACTGTGTTATTTTTTATTTTATTCATAAAAGTCAATGCTGGATCTGAGATTTCATGATACGAGGCTTAATTCCATTCAGGTAAGTACTTGATTTGAATGAATTTAATCTGAGTTTCATCCTGCAAACACTTGCATCGGGCTCTGCGCGTGCAGGGTCGCCCAAGGCCGGGCCCTTCTTCCCCCCTCTCTCTCACTCCACTCCCCCTCAGCTCTCTCCTTGTACAGCTTATTTTCCCTCTGATCTTTCTGGCACCTTTCCCTCACTACCCGTGCATGCTCTCACTTCCGCTTCTTGATTGCTGGAGTAAGCTAGGGTGTGAAGTGATGAAAATAAATCATGGCATTTAAGGGTTTCAACCCAATAAAAGTGTCTTTCTAGGGCATGCTGAGTCCAGTCTAGGCTGAAAATAGCTCTCCTGGGAGGCTTTCCTGCAGGCTCCTTCCATCACTGTTCCCAACACAGGCCCCCCAGAGCGCTCCTGGAACCTCTCGTCTATCCGCATTTTACCAGCCTGAACCCAGCCCTATGCCCCCAATTCGGCTGCAGGAGAGGCCTGTAAATTATTCTTCCTGAATGGCTAGGTCAGCATCTGGTTAATCTCAACCAAGTCATGTCGAGATCTAAGTATGCTGAGGGGAGATAATTTTAAAACAAGAGCAATTGAGAAATTGATTATATGTGGGAGAGTAAAAGACAAATGATATTCAGGCCTCATAGTAAGTTAAAAGTCAAAAATAACTTGTTAAGTGTGCGAGTATAAAATCAATCATTATGGTAACAATGACAGGAACACTCTCTTTATGGCGGCACTGGGCTCGTGTCCTTCACGATTCCTGCAATCCTCACAATCGCCTACGCAGATGGCCGCTCCTCCGTTNTGCACTGATTCCTGCAATCCTCACAATCGCCTACGCAGATGGCCGCTCCTCCGTTTATAGACGAGGACGCTCGGGCTTGGAGCCTCCCAAGTCCCTCAGGGAGTAAGTGGAAGACAGATGGACGTTCCAAAGTCAGACTCTGTAGACCCCCCCCATCACCTCCCCTAAAAATGATAATGATGGTTACTCCGTTTAATTTAACCCTTAGTACAGACTTAGGATGGTGGGGTTTTTATGTCCAAGGATATTTGGACAGGTGAAGTGGCTTGTACCCAAACCCCAGCTGAAAACATAAGAAGGTACATAAAAAGGCAAATACGTGTAATTGACCGCATGGAAGTTCTTCATGTGACCTTCAAACCTAGAAGATCTTCCACGACTCTTAGGGCTCCCAGCTAGACCTCTCCGTGCCTCTCCTGCCGTCCCCCTTTCAAGCACCGCGCTGTCCTTGCTCGTGGGCGCTGGCGGGCTGTGCAGGGCGATGTTGCACGAGGGATTGGCCCCCGCTGGAGTTGGCCTTGACGATCTTGGTGACCGCTGCTGCTCTGAGACAACGCTCCGCTCCCTTTCCACCCGGGGGTCTGGTGTGTTTATGCAAACAATTCTCAATTATTACACTTCATCGAAGTGTGCCACAAATCACTTCTTATTTTATAATATTCTACGTCTTTAGACAGAGCACAGAATTGAGTAAAGATTTCTTCAAAAAACAGGACATAAAATATTGCATTGCTTACTTGACAGCAATTTATCTTGAAGGCTTCTTCTGTATTCATGGGGAGAAGAAAGCAACCACGATAAAACCATAAAGCAAAACACTCTGAGAGGTTACACGACACTGGGCTGTTTAAGCTGCTTTCATCGGTTGCCTAAGAAACTGGATAATATAACTTCAAACACGCAAGTCAAAGACATAACCTCTAAATTGCATTCTTAATATTTAGTACATTTTCCTTTTGGTGACAATAAACTAATTTGATATAATAAATCTGTACTTTATATTACACTTTTCTTTTCTTTCTTTTCTTTTTCTTTCTTTTTTTTTTTCTTTTTAACCCGGGCTCCAACCCTGTGGGCTGTGTTATTGCAGAGAAAGGTGCAGAATGGACCCAGACTGTCTACCACAGACTTGTCGTTGAGCGGCCTTACTCAACTCACTGCTGCGGCCTCTGTAAAGGGGGTGTGACGGCACCCCCCTCACAGAATGCTTATGAAGTTCCGTGAGAAGTATCTGTCAAATACATAAGGGCGATTCTGGGCACAATGGACAGCTATGTAAGTATTTGATTTTTTAAAAAGCTGTTGTGTGTGTGTCATTGGTCTGCAGCTTGCCCTTGCCGGACCCAGCCTAATCTACACTTCACATGGAAACTGGTTTGCTTTTGAAGGGAGGTCGACCCAGTGAGACTAGAGGTAGACGTGCCAGGGGGTGACCAAGCCTACCCCGCTCCAGGGAACACGATGCCCAACGTGTTCTTTCTTTTGCTAAGAATAGACCCTGAAGAAACAGACTTAATTATGGCAAATCAAATGCAGTGACACTCGGCTCGTCTTGAATCTCCTTCAGTCACAAGTTCACATTCAGGAGGAGGGGATGAAACACACGTACGTGTCCCCAGAGCGGGATATGAGCTGTAACAGAGGACTGGGGAAGTGACCCAGGAGAAGGGGGGCTGGGCGGTTCAGGGGCAAGAGGAGCGCCCAACAGGAGAGCTGCTTGAAGGTGACAGAAGAAGGCGTCCACGCACCATGGAGCACCCAAAACACAGTTCTTCTGGATGCATTGCAATGCTTTTCTTCCTTTCATTCTTCTCTCTTTTTTTCTCTTTTTCATCCTGATTGCCAAGACCCCTCCCTGGGCCCTTCTTATCTGCAGGTCAGTCCACCACTGTGATTTCCTTCCTGGTGTCTGCTGTCGTGTTCCACATTCTTCTACTTTATTCCCATTTGTTTGCTCCACTGGAAAAAGAGTTTTGCCACCTCCGAGGATTCTGCTCTCCTGAGCGGAGCTATGATGTGAACCATCATGAGGCCAAAAATATAGTTTGTGCAATAAAGTTTGGATTGAAGACGTGTAGCATACAAGGAGCATTCTTCGGAAAGACAACAAGTGGACATCCGAGAAGGGAGGTTTTGCAACCACGGCAGAATATATTGGGAGCAAGCACGTGTGACTGTGAATGAAAGAGAGTTTTGAGAGTGGGTCTATGGGTCCTGTGCTTCCAGTGCCTCCATCCTCCTGGGCAGGACCCAGGTACTTCTATCGGCCGGATCGACCTTGGTAATCAGTGAGGTGACAAATCAGTCATCCTCGCCTCTGCCTGGAGTCCCTTGTTTCCCTGTAAGCACCTGTCATTTGCTCAGTGTGTGTCCTTGTCCGCACAGGGATGTAGGTTGTGTGGGAGGTGAAGAGACCTGGATTCCCTCAGGAGGGACCGGGGACGCACATCTTTGTGTGAGGTGCAAGGACAGGTTTGGAAGGAAGGCTCTAGCCTTAGTCCGTGTTAAAGATAGAGCGTGTTAAGAACAAAAAAACCATGCATGTTTCCTGGAGAGAAGCTCCAGCAGGGGCTGAGCAGTGGGCACAGCAAACATGCTGTTCACTTTTCTCATCTTTCCCCTGATCGCTCAGGGGGATCGCAGGAAAGCAGAAGGTACGTGGGGCCAGAGTGCAGCTATGACCATCCACAAGCCATTGGCCTCCAGGGCACCATGCCCTTTCGAGTTTCACATGACCTGAATGACAAGTGTGTATCTTCACGAATATTCTCTGCTCCCCAGTTTCAGCTTCCTAGTGAATAGAAACCAAAGACCCAACACCCAGTATATAGGACCATTCAGTCAATTTTCCCTGGATTGCACTGAGTTATAATTGTAATGAAAGACATGGGAGGTACCTATTAACACACTTTAGGGGCTCATCTTCTTACATTTGTGCAGACTTCAGGAAAATAAAGCTCTCTTTTTCTCATGGGTGGGGTAGGAGCCCATCAACTGGTTTATCATGCTTTTTAAATTTTAAAATAATTTAAAAACACCTCATAATTGCTTACTAAATATTTGTGGATGAACCCTTATTACTGTTTTATATCTGGGAAATACAAAACGGATGACTGACTTAGGTCAGAGAGAGCTGGGTGTGTATCCATTACACTACCTTGGCTATTGGATAATTATGCATCAATCCAGTGGTTTCCAGGAATGGTATATTCTGAGAATGAGAAATCCATACATTGTCAAATTACACCACTCAGTACTTTTAATAGACTAGGAATTCCAGGAAAGTACAGTTAACTTTCATTTTTAATATATGGGAATAATAGAAAAAGGAAGACATTCAAATCAACCTTTAACTCCTGTGCCTTATAGTAGTCTTCTGAATGAGGAGATGTACATAGAGATATAACTTAAAAATTACATTTAATTAAGTTAATTAAACCACATTTAGCTAATTGGTTAATTAAATCATTTTCTTTTAAACTTAAGCATTGAGGCTCTGGATGTCGGCATCCTATTTGGAGCCAAGGCGAAACTAGGGCTGGATTATGACCCTTGGGCCTGGCCTGGGTTCAACTGGACACTTAGCATGAGTGACTACAAATTACATCATACAAGGCACATGTGAGAGACGCAGGGAAAGTGTAGAAAGGTAAGGAGAAAAGAGACAAATCTGAAAACAGGATACAGGGTAGTGTGAGGCGAAGTCACTCGGTGCATTGTGTCAGGGACTCACCTCATTGGGTGCTGGCCTTGGGGTCATCGTCCAAATCAAAGTCAGAGCCTTTTTCCAGTAACATGATCAGCAGCCCTGGGACCTCTTGCCACAAAACCCAGCAGGTGAAATGTCCAGCCCAGCACTTCCCCACACTTTTCCTTCTCCGCACATTCATGAATTATGTTTGAAGGCTGTGTGGACTGTGTGTTCCCAATGACACAGAATTCATCCCTCATTCTGCCTTGTAGTAACTGATGGCTTTGCCCTTTACCTTTTCAACGTTCCTCTGGTCTAAAATAAACAGACCCCTTAGTTCACTTTTCAGATGAGTGACTTTAGATATGCAATGTGAACTGCAAAGTTCAATCCCTTGCAGGAAATAAGGCACTTTACTTCTCTGGCTTTACCTGAAGTCAAAGATCCTGAAGGAGTATGGGACTCCCCCCCAAATCCTTAACCAGAAGTAGCCCCAGAGAGATCCCCTCTCATCAAGGTGACAGGAGTATTTGCGGACAACTGAGGTCGTATTGTTGTCTTGACCTACACGTGTGACTGCCTGAGTGGTCGAAAGGGAATCTGTTTATTAATTATATGCAAATAAGACAATTGTAATTTCTTTGGAGAAATAAGGAAACTCAACATTCTCATTTGAATGAGTCACATCAGGACCTTGGGAGCACAAAGATTGAGCTGAAGATCTTGGTTGCCTGTGTTTGCTCCACATTCCTACAGCGCCTTCGAGTCCCTCGAAGGCTTAGCCCAGTACCCCCTTCCCATGCAATAAATACTAATTAACAACAATAATTTGATCATAGGCAGGAGAGCTTAAAAGAGAATAATGAAGGTATGCAGCTCTTTTCTTAAGAGAAAGCACTTAGAGCCTATATTAATATCGTTGAAAGGACTTTGCATTCTTTAATTAAATTCATTAATTTTTTTCATATTTATAGTTACGAAACATTGAGTTAATGATAACCTACCCTGAAATGTGTGCAAACCAAATGTTCTTGTGCACCATGGATGAGTCAGATAGCATTAATGTTTATTGTGCATGTTTCTGCCTGTGTTCTCCTTTCTTAATAGTTGGTAATTTCTGACGGGGGAATCAATGAGATTTCAGAGAAATGGATTCTGCCCCCAACTGAAAGGATGCAACATTGGACCGCAGCTGACTGCGCTGACACATTCCCACTCCTTGGCCTCGTATTAGTTAGAGTGGGATGTGACTCACACGCACATAATGAGACTAGATCTCTGGGTGTATATTTGTCAGTGTCCTAAGAGAAACAGAACCAAAGGGACGGAGGTATATATATATAATTATTATGAGGAGGTCACTGACAGGATTACAGAGGCTGAAAAGTCTGCCATCTGCAAGCTGGAGACTCAGGAAAACCAGTGGAACTGCAGTCCAAATTTGAGGGTCCGAGGACCAGCGGAGCTGATGGTGCAAGTCCCAGGACAGAGACAGGAGACAATGAAATGAGAAATCGCAGGTCCATCAGTGAGGCAGGAAACAGGGTGAAGTGCTCATCCCTCTGCCTTTTGTTCTATTCAGGGCCTCGATGGATTGGAGGGTGCCCACCGGCACTGGGCGTGGGGGCGATCTACTTTCCGGAGTCCACCAGTGCAAACCTCAGAGGATCCATATCAACCAAGCTGTCCCACTGCTGGGAGCCTCACTACATCTCACTACATCTCCTCTTGACCTGTGTCACAGGAGGTTGTGTGTTCCCCACGCTGTCCTCTCAGCCCTCTGCTTTGAGAGCCTCTGCCCTGAGTCTTCCTCCTTGAAGGTGATGAGGGATTGAAGCAGAAAAATGTTCACCTTTAGCCCAGGAGGCTGGCCTAATAGCCTGAACAGTTTCAGTAAGGATCAAATACCCCCTGCTCGCTACATTCTTACAGAGGCTCACGACTGCCTGGCCATCTCCCTGATAATTCCTATCAAACTGAATGATAAACACCAGAGAAGTCTTTTTGGTTTTTTTTTTTTTTGAAGGTTTTATTTATTTATTTGAGAGAGAGAAAGAGGGAGCAGGCAAGAGCAGGGGGGAGGGGCAGAGGGAGAAGCAGACTCCCTGATGAGAAGGGAGCCCGATACGAGGCTCAATCCTGGGACCCTGGGATCATGACATGAGCCAAAGGCAGATGCTTAACCCATGGAGCCACCCAGGCACCTCTAGCACCAGGGAGATCTTGGGAAAGTCGTTTTAGGAGTAGAAATTAGAAGACATTTATGATGTAATACTCCCTGCACATCCCCTCCCCCTTGAGCACTAAACATATAACCACCAGCTTCCTACGGCAAAAGTGCAGCTCTTCCTGCCCCTGGCTCTGGTCTCCATGCAGCCAAAATAAATTAAGTTGCACTTTAAAATGTCTCAGGAATTCTTTCTTGACCTTTGCGCTCAATGATCCTGCAACAAAAGTTTCCTTTGCAGAATGCAAAACAGCGAGTGCACATTGATGCCTGGTGGGGCAAAGGGAAAGAGCCGGGATTTTTGCTGATGAGAAAGCAGCTTGAGGAAAATGAAACATTGCACACTTGGTCGTGGTCGAAAGCACCGTTTCTGGGTCGTGCCTGGGCCGGTCTCCCGGCTCACCTCCTCGAGTGTGAAGCTAATTTCTCCCAGCCTGTGTTCAGCCATTTGTAGAAAGGAGATGATTGGAACCCTTTCCTCAGAGGGCGGCTGTGAGGAGCACACACGAGGTGCTGTGTGTCTCCGGTCTCGGAAAACATCACTCACGTAGTAATTGACAGAAGGTTGGAGCTCAGAGTCTCTGGTTCCCAGTCTAGTATTCTTTCCCCTACAGCTTGTTAGAAAACCTCAGGCTTTCTCATGGTGCTTAAAACTACCCAGGTTGGGCATCCCGCTCTTGATTGCGGCTGAGGTCATGGTATCAGGGTCCTGAGATCAAGCTCCGGGTCCTGCTCCGCGGTCAGCAGGGAGTCTACTTGAGATCCTTCTCTCTCCCTCTCCCTCATGTGCTCCCTCTCTCTCTCTAAGCAAATCAAATCTTAAACAAAACAAAACAAAACAAAACAAAACAAAA
>NC_048235.1:3689727-3775443 GCF_002007445.2 Ailuropoda melanoleuca | reverse complement strand
CTGGCCCAAGTCCATGCATTTATTATGCGGATGCTCCCCAGGGGACAGCTCCGGGGACCTCTCATTGACAAGTTGTTTCCGTGGGTATTTACAAGTTGAGACAATCTCCTTGGCCTACGTAATTAAAGAAAATGTCTCTTTGTAAATACTGCATTTGTGAGCAGTCCATTGAGAGATGCTGTCCTGAACTTTTATGGAGAATGACTTCACAAAGTCTAATTTTTAAGCCCAGTAGGTAAGAGTTCAGATTATTATTTTTTCTGTCCAGGTATTGTGGCACATAGCTGGCGGGGAGGGGGCACTTTAAGGGGGTGTTGGGAAGTCCCGTTTTAGGTTGTAAATTGGAAACTTGACTAAAGGAAAACCATAGCGCTTGTCTGCAGCTCTCTTTCCACAGCTGTAGACTGGAAGGATCCAATGAGATGGTCTGAGAGCCGCCTCTCGCCTGGACATCTCTGACGTCCAGTCGTGTCCACCTTCACTGTGCTCCCTTCGATTCGGACAGGCACTTCTCCCCTCCCATGTTACCCGTCCCCCAAAAAACCACTCCTTTCCACTGTGTTATTTTTTATTTTATTCATAAAAGTCAATGCTGGATCTGAGATTTCATGATACGAGGCTTAATTCCATTCAGGTAAGTACTTGATTTGAATGAATTTAATCTGAGTTTCATCCTGCAAACACTTGCATCGGGCTCTGCGCGTGCAGGGTCGCCCAAGGCCGGGCCCTTCTTCCCCCCTCTCTCTCACTCCACTCCCCCTCAGCTCTCTCCTTGTACAGCTTATTTTCCCTCTGATCTTTCTGGCACCTTTCCCTCACTACCCGTGCATGCTCTCACTTCCGCTTCTTGATTGCTGGAGTAAGCTAGGGTGTGAAGTGATGAAAATAAATCATGGCATTTAAGGGTTTCAACCCAATAAAAGTGTCTTTCTAGGGCATGCTGAGTCCAGTCTAGGCTGAAAATAGCTCTCCTGGGAGGCTTTCCTGCAGGCTCCTTCCATCACTGTTCCCAACACAGGCCCCCCAGAGCGCTCCTGGAACCTCTCGTCTATCCGCATTTTACCAGCCTGAACCCAGCCCTATGCCCCCAATTCGGCTGCAGGAGAGGCCTGTAAATTATTCTTCCTGAATGGCTAGGTCAGCATCTGGTTAATCTCAACCAAGTCATGTCGAGATCTAAGTATGCTGAGGGGAGATAATTTTAAAACAAGAGCAATTGAGAAATTGATTATATGTGGGAGAGTAAAAGACAAATGATATTCAGGCCTCATAGTAAGTTAAAAGTCAAAAATAACTTGTTAAGTGTGCGAGTATAAAATCAATCATTATGGTAACAATGACAGGAACACTCTCTTTATGGCGGCACTGGGCTCGTGTCCTTCACGTGCACTGATTCCTGCAATCCTCACAATCGCCTACGCAGATGGCCGCTCCTCCGTTTATAGACGAGGACGCTCGGGCTTGGAGCCTCCCAAGTCCCTCAGGGAGTAAGTGGAAGACAGATGGACGTTCCAAAGTCAGACTCTGTAGACCCCCCCCATCACCTCCCCTAAAAATGATAATGATGGTTACTCCGTTTAATTTAACCCTTAGTACAGACTTAGGATGGTGGGGTTTTTATGTCCAAGGATATTTGGACAGGTGAAGTGGCTTGTACCCAAACCCCAGCTGAAAACATAAGAAGGTACATAAAAAGGCAAATACGTGTAATTGACCGCATGGAAGTTCTTCATGTGACCTTCAAACCTAGAAGATCTTCCACGACTCTTAGGGCTCCCAGCTAGACATCTTCGTGCCTCTCCTGCCGTCCCCCTTTCAAGCACCGCGCTGTCCTTGCTCGTGGGCACTGGCGGGCTGTGCAGGGCGATGTTGCACGAGGGATTGGCCCCCGCTGGAGTTGGCCTTGACGATCTTGGTGACCGCTGCTGCTCTGAGACAACGCTCCGCTCCCTTTCCACCCGGGGGTCTGGTGTGTTTATGCAAACAATTCTCAATTATTACACTTCATGGAAGTGTGCCACAAATCACTTCTTATTTTACAATATTCTACGTCTTTAGACAGAGCACAGAATTGAGTAAAGATTTCTTCAAAAAACAGGACATAAAATATTGCATTGCTTACTTGACAGCAATTTATCTTGAAGGCTTCTTCTGTATTCATGGGGAGAAGAAAGCAACCACGATAAAACCATAAAGCAAAACACTCTGAGAGGTTACACAACACTGGGCTGTTTAAGCTGCTTTCATCGGTTGCCTAAGAAACTGGATAATATAACTTCAAACACGCAAGTCAAAGACATAACCTCTAAATTGCATTCTTAATATTTAGTACATTTTCCTTTTGGTGACAATAAACTAATTTGATATAATAAATCTGTACTTTATATTACACTTTTCTTTTCTTTCTTTTCTTTTTCTTTCTTTTTTTTTTTCTTTTTAACCCGGGCTCCAACCCTGTGGGCTGTGTTATTGCAGAGAAAGGTGCAGAATGGACCCAGACTGTCTACCACAGACTTGTCGTTGAGCGGCCTTACTCAACTCACTGCTGCGGCCTCTGTAAAGGGGGTGTGACGGCACCCCCCTCACAGAATGCTTATGAAGTTCCGTGAGAAGTATCTGTCAAATACATAAGGGCGATTCTGGGCACAATGGACAGCTATGTAAGTATTTGATTTTTTAAAAAGCTGTTGTGTGTGTGTCATTGGTCTGCAGCTTGCCCTTGCCGGACCCAGCCTAATCTACACTTCACATGGAAACTGGTTTGCTTTTGAAGGGAGGTCGACCCAGTGAGACTAGAGGTAGACGTGCCAGGGGGTGACCAAGCCTACCCCGCTCCAGGGAACATGATGCCCAACGTGTTCTTTCTTTTGCTAAGAATAGACCCTGAAGAAACAGACTTAATTATGGCAAATCAAATGCAGTGACACTCGGCTCGTCTTGAATCTCCTTCAGTCACAAGTTCACATTCAGGAGGAGGGGATGAAACACACGTACGTGTCCCCAGAGCGGGATATGAGCTGTAACAGAGGACTGGGGAAGTGACCCAGGAGAAGGGGGGCTGGGCGGTTCAGGGGCAAGAGGAGCGCCCAACAGGAGAGCTGCTTGAAGGTGACAGAAGAAGGCGTCCACGCACCATGGAGCACCCAAAACACAGTTCTTCTGGATGCATTGCAATGCTTTTCTTCCTTTCATTCTTCTCTCTTTTTTTCTCTTTTTCATCCTGATTGCCAAGACCCCTCCCTGGGCCCTTCTTATCTGCAGGTCAGTCCACCACTGTGATTTCCTTCCTGGTGTCTGCTGTCGTGTTCCACATTCTTCTACTTTATTCCCATTTGTTTGCTCCACTGGAAAAAGAGTTTTGCCACCTCCGAGGATTCTGCTCTCCTGAGCGGAGCTATGATGTGAACCATCATGAGGCCAAAAATATAGTTTGTGCAATAAAGTTTGGATTGAAGACGTGTAGCATACAAGGAGCATTCTTCGGAAAGACAACAAGTGGACATCCGAGAAGGGAGGTTTTGCAACCACGGCAGAATATATTGGGAGCAAGCACGTGTGACTGTGAATGAAAGAGAGTTTTGAGAGTGGGTCTATGGGTCCTGTGCTTCCAGTGCCTCCATCCTCCTGGGCAGGACCCAGGTACTTCTATCTGCCGGATCGACCTTGGTAATCAGTGAGGTGACAAATCAGTCATCCTCGCCTCTGCCTGGAGTCCCTTGTTTCCCTGTAAGCACCTGTCATTTGCTCAGTGTGTGTCCTTGTCCGCACAGGGATGTAGGTTGTGTGGGAGGTGAAGAGACCTGGATTCCCTCAGGAGGGACCGGGGACGCACATCTTTGTGTGAGGTGCAAGGACAGGTTTGGAAGGAAGGCTCTAGCCTTAGTCCGTGTTAAAGATAGAGCGTGTTAAGAACAAAAAAACCATGCATGTTTCCTGGAGAGAAGCTCCAGCAGGGGCTGAGCAGTGGGCACAGCAAACATGCTGTTCACTTTTCTCATCTTTCCCCTGATCGCTCAGGGGGATCGCAGGAAAGCAGAAGGTACGTGGGGCCAGAGTGCAGCTATGACCATCCACAAGCCATTGGCCTCCAGGGCACCATGCCCTTTCGAGTTTCACATGACCTGAATGACAAGTGTGTATCTTCACGAATATTCTCTGCTCCCCAGTTTCAGCTTCCTAGTGAATAGAAACCAAAGACCCAACACCCAGTATATAGGACCATTCAGTCAATTTTCCCTGGATTGCACTGAGTTATAATTGTAATGAAAGACATGGGAGGTACCTATTAACACACTTTAGGGGCTCATCTTCTTACATTTGTGCAGACTTCAGGAAAATAAAGCTCTCTTTTTCTCATGGGTGGGGTAGGAGCCCATCAACTGGTTTATCATGCTTTTTAAATTTTAAAATAATTTAAAAACACCTCATAATTGCTTACTAAATATTTGTGGATGAACCCTTATTACTGTTTTATATCTGGGAAATACAAAACGGATGACTGACTTAGGTCAGAGAGAGCTGGGTGTGTATCCATTACACTACCTTGGCTATTGGATAATTATGCATCAATCCAGTGGTTTCCAGGAATGGTATATTCTGAGAATGAGAAATCCATACATTGTCAAATTACACCACTCAGTACTTTTAATAGACTAGGAATTCCAGGAAAGTACAGTTAACTTTCATTTTTAATATATGGGAATAATAGAAAAAGGAAGACATTCAAATCAACCTTTAACTCCTGTGCCTTATAGTAGTCTTCTGAATGAGGAGATGTACATAGAGATATAACTTAAAAATTACATTTAATTAAGTTAATTAAACCACATTTAGCTAATTGGTTAATTAAATCATTTTCTTTTAAACTTAAGCATTGAGGCTCTGGATGTCGGCATCCTATTTGGAGCCAAGGCGAAACTAGGGCTGGATTATGACCCTTGGGCCTGGCCTGGGTTCAACTGGACACTTAGCATGAGTGACTACAAATTACATCATACAAGGCACATGTGAGAGACGCAGGGAAAGTGTAGAAAGGTAAGGAGAAAAGAGACAAATCTGAAAACAGGATACAGGGTAGTGTGAGGCGAAGTCACTCGGTGCATTGTGTCAGGGACTCACCTCATTGGGTGCTGGCCTTGGGGTCATCGTCCAAATCAAAGTCAGAGCCTTTTTCCAGTAACATGATCAGCAGCCCTGGGACCTCTTGCCACAAAACCCAGCAGGTGAAATGTCCAGCCCAGCACTTCCCCACACTTTTCCTTCTCCGCACATTCATGAATTATGTTTGAAGGCTGTGTGGACTGTGTGTTCCCAATGACACAGAATTCATCCCTCATTCTGCCTTGTAGTAACTGATGGCTTTGCCCTTTACCTTTTCAACGTTCCTCTGGTCTAAAGTAAACAGACCCCTTAGTTCACTTTTCAGATGAGTGACTTTAGATATGCAATGTGAACTGCAAAGTTCAATCCCTTGCAGGAAATAAGGCACTTTACTTCTCTGGCTTTACCTGAAGTCAAAGATCCTGAAGGAGTATGGGACTCCCCCCCAAATCCTTAACCAGAAGTAGCCCCAGAGAGATCCCCTCTCATCAAGGTGACAGGAGTATTTGCGGACAACTGAGGTCGTATTGTTGTCTTGACCTACACGTGTGACTGCCTGAGTGGTCGAAAGGGAATCTGTTTATTAATTATATGCAAATAAGACAATTGTAATTTCTTTGGAGAAATAAGGAAACTCAACATTCTCATTTGAATGAGTCACATCAGGACCTTGGGAGCACAAAGATTGAGCTGAAGATCTTGGTTGCCTGTGTTTGCTCCACATTCCTACAGCGCCTTCGAGTCCCTCGAAGGCTTAGCCCAGTACCCCCTTCCCATGCAATAAATACTAATTAACAACAATAATTTGATCATAGGCAGGAGAGCTTAAAAGAGAATAATGAAGGTATGCAGCTCTTTTCTTAAGAGAAAGCACTTAGAGCCTATATTAATATCGTTGAAAGGACTTTGCATTCTTTAATTAAATTCATTAATTTTTTTCATATTTATAGTTACAAAACATTGAGTTAATGATAACCTACCCTGAAATGTGTGCAAACCAAATGTTCTTGTGCACCATGGACGAGTCAGATAGCATTAATGTTTATTGTGCATGTTTCTGCCTGTGTTCTCCTTTCTTAATAGTTGGTAATTTCTGACGGGGGAATCAATGAGATTTCAGAGAAATGGATTCTGCCCCCAACTGAAAGGATGCAACATTGGACCGCAGCTGACTGCGCTGACACATTCCCACTCCTTGGCCTCGTATTAGTTAGAGTGGGATGTGACTCACACGCACATAATGAGACTAGATCTCTGGGTGTATATTTGTCAGTGTCCTAAGAGAAACAGAACCAAAGGGACGGAGGTATATATATATAATTATTATGAGGAGGTCACTGACAGGATTACAGAGGCTGAAAAGTCTGCCNCCACATAATGAGACTAGATCTCTGGGTGTATATTCGTCAGTGTCCTATAGAGAAACAGAACCAATGGGACGGAGGTATATATATATAATTATTATGAGGAGGTCACTGACAGGATTACAGAGGCTGAAAAGTCTGCCATCTGCAAGCTGGAGACTCAGGAAAACCAGTGGAACTGCAGTCCAAATTT
The DNA here is from genome assembly GCF_002007445.2 of Ailuropoda melanoleuca. Classification (NCBI taxonomy): domain Eukaryota; kingdom Metazoa; phylum Chordata; class Mammalia; order Carnivora; family Ursidae; genus Ailuropoda; species Ailuropoda melanoleuca. The sequence goes on along the minus strand of NC_048235.1, from coordinate 3,768,786 downwards.
GAGGGTCCGAGGACCAGCGGAGCTGATGGTGCAAGTCCCAGGACAGAGACAGGAGACAATGAAATGAGAAATCGCAGGTCCATCAGTGAGGCAGGAAACAGGGTGAAGTGCTCATCCCTCTGCCTTTTGTTCTATTCAGGGCCTCGATGGATTGGAGGGTGCCCACCGGCACTGGGCGTGGGGGCGATCTACTTTCCGGAGTCCACCAGTGCAAACCTCAGAGGATCCATATCAACCAAGCTGTCCCACTGCTGGGAGCCTCACTACATCTCACTACATCTCCTCTTGACCTGTGTCACAGGAGGTTGTGTGTTCCCCACGCTGTCCTCTCAGCCTTCTGCTTTGAGGGCCTCTGCACTGAGTCTTCCTCCTTGAAGGTGATGAGGGATTGAAGCAGAAAAATGTTCACCTTTAGCCCAGGAGGCTGGCCAAATAGCCTGAACAGTTTCAGTAAGGATCAAATACCCCCTGCTCGCTACATTCTTACAGAGGCTCACGACTGCCTGGCCATCTCCCTGATAATTCCTATCAAACTGAATGATAAACACCAGAGAAGTCTTTTTGGTTTTTTTTTTTTTTGAAGGTTTTATTTATTTATTTGAGAGAGAGAAAGAGGGAGCAGGCAAGAGCAGGGGGGAGGGGCAGAGGGAGAAGCAGACTCCCTGATGAGAAGGGAGCCCGATACAAGGCTCAATCCTGGGACCCTGGGATCATGACATGAGCCAAAGGCAGATGCTTAACCCATGGAGCCACCCAGGCACCTCTAGCACCAGGGAGATCTTGGGAAAGTCGTTTTAGGAGTAGAAATTAGAAGACATTTATGATGTAATACTCCCTGCACATCCCCTCCCCCTTGAGCACTAAACATATAACCACCAGCTTCCTACGGCAAAAGTGCAGCTCTTCCTGCCCCTGGCTCTGGTCTCCATGCAGCCAAAATAAATTAAGTTGCACTTTAAAATGTCTCAGGAATTCTTTCTTGACCTTTGCGCTCAATGATCCTGCAACAAAAGTTTCCTTTGCAGAATGCAAAACAGCGAGTGCACATTGATGCCTGGTGGGGCAAAGGGAAAGAGCCGGGATTTTTGCTGATGAGAAAGCAGCTTGAGGATAATGAAACATTGCACACTTGGTCGTGGTCGAAAGCACCGTTTCTGGGTCGTGCCTGGGCCGGTCTCCCGGCTCACCTCCTCGAGTGTGAAGCTAATTTCTCCCAGCCTGTGTTCAGTCATTTGTAGAAAGGAGATGATTGGAACCCTTTCCTCAGAGGGCGGCTGTGAGGAGCACACACGAGGTGCTGTGTGTCTCCGGTCTCGGAAAACATCACTCACGTAGTAATTGACAGAAGGTTGGAGCTCAGAGTCTCTGGTTCCCAGTCTAGTATTCTTTCCCCTACAGCTTGTTAGAAAACCTCAGGCTTTCTCATGGTGCTTAAAACTACCCAGGTTGGGCATCCCGCTCTTGATTGCGGCTGAGGTCATGGTATCAGGGTCCTGAGATCAAGCTCCGGGTCCTGCTCCGCGGTCNTGAGATCAAGCTCCGGGTCCTGCTCCGCGGTCAGCAGGGAGTCTACTTGAGATCCTTCTCTCTCCCTCTCCCTCATGTGCTCCCTCTCTCTCTCTAAGCAAATCAAATCTTAAACAAAACAAAACAAAACAAAACAAAACAAAACAAAACAAAAACAAAACAAAAAAAACCTACCANCAGCAGGGAGTCTACTTGAGATCCTTCTCTCTCCCTCTCCCTCATGTGCTCCCTCTCTCTCTCTAAGCAAATTAAATCTTAAACAAAACAAAACAAAACAAAACAAAACAAAAAAAACCTACCCGGATAAGACAGCTAGACAAATTACAGTAAATAAGTCACATCCCAAATGAACCACGATCTACTTTCAATAGTTAACTGCTCTGTAACAATAAAAGAAACACAAGACCCTATCTTATATGCTCCACCTGGTTTAAAATCTAGGTGTTTTCAAGATTCGACTCTGGAATTGGTTTTTCTAGAAGCCTCTTTGAACCCATGCCCTGAGCCCACCACCTGCCTCTCCCAACAGAGAGCCACTTCCCATCCTCCGCAGACCACAGACTACTTTCCTGAGCTCCCATGGACACCCAGTGGAATGCCACTGGATAGGTGGTCTCACCTCATCCCAGGCCTGACCGAAAGAGACCAAAGTGAAGGGAGCTGGGGACAATGCCAGAGGGTTCAGAGGTTAATCCTTTGCCATTGGACATAATGACTTCTTGAAGTCTGCCCTTAATGAAAATGCTTTCCTACTTCTCAGGCCGTTTGGTGTGACCTGTTTTTTCTTATATCAGTGGTGTAGACCAAGGTCCAGGTAGAGCACGGAAGCCTCAGAAGCGAGCGCACCCAGACACAGATCGGTGAGGGCTCCTGCCTGGGACACGCAAAGGCGAGGTCTCCCATTGTGGCACACAAAGGGAGGCAGAAATCTTCATTGCTAAAGACTCAGAAACGTGGAGTGGGGGAAACAGCCTGGCGTCAAGGCTAACATTTTTTTCTGTGCCCCTGAAGTCACTGTATCCTTAACTTATCCCTCAAAGGTCCTGTCTTAGTTCAGGCTGCAATGACAAAACCCCACAGACTGGAGGGCTTATGTAACAGACATTTATTTTCTCCCGGTGTTGGAGGCTGGAAGGTGAGATCGGGGTGCTAGCACGGTCAGGTTGTGGTGAGGCTCCCTCCCAGGGCTGCAGGTGACTATCTTCTCACTATGTCCACACAGGGCCTTTCCTTGATGTGTGCGCATAGAGAGAGGAGAGGGGGATCTCTCTTTCCCTTTTCTTGTAAGGGCATTAATTCCATCCTGAGGACCCCACATGACCTCATCTACACCTAATCACCTCCCAAATGCCCCATCTCCAAATCCCATCACCCTGGGAGTTAGGGCTCCAACAGACAAATTTGTGGGGAAGGGTCAGAAAACTCTAGGCCATAACAAATCCTAAAGGATCCGTGTACCCAAACTTGCCTGCGTACCAGCAGTATTCTTTGGAAAAACAAAACTCTTGAGTGTGCAGGGTGCTGGAAAACTTGCTTCTTTTGTCACCTGGTGGGATCTTGCAAGGTGATGCCCACAGATGTGAGCTGGAATGAGTTTTGGCCACTTCTGTAAGTAGGAGGTGTTGATCTTTATAAATGACATCATTCCTAACTTCCAGATTGATACAGGTGTCACCTTTTATTTATTTTTTAATCAAAGTGCAGGGCACTTGACAGCTTTTGTCTTAGTTTCATTCGGCGGAAATTACTTTCATTGTTCATTTGAGGAATTTTCATTCATCGTTGTGGGAGTGCTTCCTAGTTTCATAGTTTAGCTCTTGAAAGGCCTCCGTCGAATTCATCCCCTGGCTTCCAGCCTCTGCTCGGATGTGGGAAGAGCCAGTCTGATTAGGTAAAGAGAGAAACTCAGGCGCTAGGAATCCTTGACCTGCACCACGGTAATGGATCCTGGTTCTCAGTAGTGAGTTGTTGAAGCCAGCGTTTCCTCTAATCTGCTCTTATCAAGCAAATGAGCAGAAAGAGGACTCCAATTAAAAACAGCATGCACACGCCGCGTGGCTAATTCAGATTTGTTGTGGTGATTTGATTAGAAGCCACTAGAAATGTGCCTGTGCTCTGATGTTGGAGCCCGCGGGATGCTGGCCCTGGTAAGCGCGGCCCGACGTGAGAGATTTGGCATCCGAAAAGAGAGAGGATCACTCCGAGGAACTCCAGCCTTGTCTCTTCATGACAGATGAGAATGTCCTCAGAAATGGGTCCTTTTGAAGGAGCGTGTCAATTCTTGGAGAGCATGTTTAGAACACCCGTGTGCATCGCAGGACGAGATAACCTGTAGGAATTACAGGTCAGACGGTGTAAGTCCTTCAGAGTGGGGCCTGCGTCTGTCCCCTTCTGGTTCTGTGGCCCCTAGCAGACTCCCAAACTCATGGTAGGTAATCACTGAATGCTTGTGTTTTTTTAAATAATTTTTAAAATTGTGGTAAAATATCTGAACGTAAAATTTACACTTTTAACCATTTCTAAGCGTACAGTTCAGGGGCACTGGGGACGGTCACATTGCTGTGCAGACATCACCACCATCTACTCCAGAACTTTCCATCCTCAGCTGAAACTCTGTAACGGCCGTTACATGACAACTCCCCCTAACCCCCTTGCTGCAGCTCCTGGAGACCCCCACTCTGTTTTCTGTCTCTGTGAATTGGACTTCTCTAGGCACCTTATTTCAGTACGAATTATACACTATTTGCCCTTACGTGACTGGCTTACTTTACCCACCATAGTGTGTCCTTGGGGTTCATCCAAGTCCTAGCACATGTCAGAACGTCCTTCCTTTTATGATGATTCATTTTATGGGCTAAGGGATGACCAGAGAGCTGGTAAAACATTGTTTCTGCGTGTATCTATAAGGGTGTTTCTAGGAGAGATCAACGTTTGAATTGGCGGGCTCAGTAGTGGAGCTCACCCCCACCAATGTGGGTGGGCGTTGTCTAATCATCGAGGGCTCGGAGAGAACACAAAGAGAAGAAGGCGGAATTTACTTTCTGCATGCTCTGAGTCGTCCGTCTCCTCCTGCCTTCAGACATCAGCACTCCTGGTTCTTGAGCCTTGGACTTGGACTGAATTACACCACTGGCTTTCCTGGACCGCCAGTTTGCAGATGGCGGGTTATGGCACTCGTCGGCCTCCATAATCTGGTTCCTAAACTAACTGTCTTCTGTATCTGTCTCTATCTGCTATCTTGGTTATGCTTCTCTGCACAACTCCAGCGAATTCGTCTGTTCCATACCACGTTCTGTTTATCTGTGCGTCCATCCGTGGACAACATGGATTGCTCCTGTGAATAATGCTGCTGTCGACAGGTATCAGAGTGCCTGCTTTGAATTCCTGTGGTATGTATAGTAACTGTGTTTTAGGCTGGCATTTGAAGTGAGAAGAGCTGTGAGGACCGAAGAGTTTCTTCTGGGTCCAGGCCCCATATGACCCGTGCCGACTGCCCTGCCAGCGCTCCAGCTGTCCTTCCGTACGCCTGTGCGTGCGCATCCCACCTTCCAAACTTGGGCTGCTCTAGCCCGGCCTGGGATGCTTCTCTTCCGTACCTCTGTCCAGTTCTGACATCCTTCAAGGCCACCTTGTGCCAGTGCCCACAAGACCTCCTTGACCGGAGCAGAACTCGTGGATCTTTCTCCCGAGCAGCGGCAAGACCAACCTGGGAGCTTCCTGACATCAGCTGTATAGGATTCAGCAAAATTGAGGTGGAGGGCATGTCTTCTGCTGCCTTCCACTGTCCCAGCCTAGCGCAGGAGGGGCCTTCGGCCTCTGCTCAGACCCCTGTGGCTGAGTCACTTGGGGTCAGAGGACAGCCCAGCGCCAACGAGCTTGAGGATATCACCCGGGGATGTTGACAGTCTGGAGACGGAGCCAGACTGTTAGCTGGAGCTAAGGCCGAGTTGAGAATCTAGAGGCAAGTACATCAGGAGGAAGCAAGTTCGGACTCTGGAGATTTGCATAGTGAATGAAGTCAGGCAGGGCAGGGCAGGGAGGGGGAGAGAGCTAACGTTCACGGCACGCTCCCTCTGTCATGAAACACAAATTTTAACATGTGAGATAGGCAGCTTCTAATGAAAAACATCAAAAGCCCTTGGTCCCAGACGGTTGTTGACACAATGTCGCACGGCTGCCTGGAAGGGGAGACAGAAGTCAAAACCCCGTGTCCTTGGCCCCCAAACCAATTCTCTTTGTTCTGTAACTACTGCTTCTGCCTTTCTTCCAAGAGAACTTCTCCACCTTTCCCCCTGATCAGTTGTCTCCACTTTCCCCTCCTCTTCCAGTTACTTTGCCTTTCTTCCCGTCCAGCCCTTCCCTCATTCTGCTCAGAGGTCAGGGAATTCCAGATTCTGGTTCTGAGGGAGTGGGCTGTGTGATCCGGACAGTCTGTCTCTATGCAGCTCTTATGTCTAGAAGCATAGAGTCTGTTATGGACTGCATCGTATCCCCCCAAATTCCTTTGTTGAAGCGCCAACCCCCACTGAGGTTGTATTTGGAGATGGGGCCTTACAGTAGAGGATTAAGGTGGAATAAGATCATTAGGATGGGCCCTAATGCAAAATGAGGGTGTCCTTGTAAGAAGACAGAGAGACGCCCAGGATATACGCACACACAGCGAGAAGGGGGCTGTCTGCAGGCCGAGGAGAGACGCCTCAGGGAAACGGGCTCTGCTGACACCTTGATCTTGGACTTCTGGCCTCCAGGACTGTGAGAGAGAAACTTTGGGTGTTTCAGCCGCTCTGTCTGTGGTAGCTGGTGATGGCAGCCCCTGAGCAAACTAACACAGCGTCCACCCAGGGTACGGCTAGAATGTGCGCTCCCATCAGCAGGCATTTTGTCTTGTTCACTGGTATTTCCAGCGTCTAGGGGGGTAGCAGAAATGAAAATCTATGTTGGGGCAATTGAATGATTTTTAAAAATGTCTGTGTGACCCTTTCAATAAATAAGGTCTTGAGTGGAACCCAATGTAAAAAAAAAAAAGACAAAACCTGGCTGTTCTAGGTCAGGGGTTGGGAAGCCCATCTATCCAGCCTCCTCCTGGGCCCTGAGGCTCTTCCTCAGGACATGGGGGCTCCATGAGTCACCGGAAGCTTCTTATTCTCATCAGAGGAAAGAATTCAAGGACGGAGCAGTGCAGTGAGTCACACAGCCTCGCTTTATTGAAGCAGAATTTCACCGTGAAGGTGGGAAGCCGGCTGAGGAAGGGAACTGTGCCTGCGGGTCAGGATCGCCTTGCTCATGCTTGCACGGGTTACGGCACACAGCGAGGGCCGTCTCCGACTGAGGTTGCTCCCAGTCGTCCAAGTATCTCCTCCTACAAGACGGGACAGGGAGCTCCGAGCCCTTTATGGTCCTTAGTGGCGCCGTCATGGCAACCACCCCCCGCAAGGATGGTCCAAAGGGCAGGGTCAGCGAGCCAGCTGGGGCTGAGCCCGCTCATTTCCCACCCCGTAATAGTTCCTGCTGCAGCCGTGTTGTAACTGTAGGGCAGGATGCACCTGCTGCTTCCCTAACTTCCTCCCTGCCTGTCTTTCTAACACAGGGACAACTCATCTTTGAGGCTCCCCGCCAGCCCTGAAATCATGTTAGTGTACTGAGCCAGTGTCAGGGCTCCAGGTGTGGGAGTCCTGTGAACAGCCGAGGCAAAGCTACAGCGGTGGGGGGGAGCACGCGCGGCCACAGCGCCATGAGAGGCTGCACAGCCCGTGCTAATCAGCTGCTGGTCCTCCTGAGTCCCTCGGACAGGTGACCTGCCTTAGGTCTCTGTTGTCTGACCTAGAGTTAAGCTGGCCCTATAACCAGTAATTGATGGAAGTTCTTTCATTTTAGCTGGTAGTTTGAATTGTAATTTTAGCCCATCTCCTCTCCCTATACCACCTACACAAATTACCCTGGTTAATTAAGAATTGGTTGCAATTTCATCAGTATTTAATGATTTAGTTTTTATTCTGTAGGCCCAGGTCCTACAATGCATCTCACTTCCTCCTTTATTTTACCTCCCCGTGAGCGTGAGGTCGCTAACAAAGGGTGATGCATTTGGAGTGCAGCCTGTTTTAAAATAGAGACATCACGCACTGTTGCGGGAAGCCTGTGCAAAGAGCCCAGTGGCAACAATGCCTTGCACAGAGCCAGCAGCCAGCCCTCCTTGGAAAGTGTCCTGGGCAGGGAGCATCTTCCTCTCGCATCTTGGATTTGCCAGAAGTGAGCCTATGTGTTTGTTGTTGGAAGTTTAAGGAGAGTTGTTGGGTCAGCCTCTCTCATCGGGAAACCAAAAGGCGAAAAAAAAATGTTTTGGCTGCCTGGGAGAAAGGGCATGTCCTCCTCCATGGAGAAAGAATACTCAGCTCCACGTTGCCTGTTGTTGTCAGAGGGGAGAAGCAGGTTATTTTAAAGACACGTGCATGGGGTGTGTTCAACAAAATAGCGATAATCTGGAGTTAGAAACTGAGAGAATTAGAAAACAGGGCACCAGCTAAGTGAGGGATACAAGATGGTCATAAAGCATCTTGGAACCTTTACAATGTGAAAACTGGAGAAGACAGATGACACGCACAACTGCTCATACAAGCTGCACACGCAGCATTTTCTGCAACATCATTGGTCTGGGACCACATCCCCTGTGGTCGTCACTAGGCTCCAGGTTAAGAACCCCGACCCATCTCCTGATTCTGCTCTGTCTCCCCAGCTCATTCATTGCCAAAGCGATCGCTCCAAAGGGAACGTCGGATGGTGCCTCTGCTTAGCTTCGAGCTTTTCAAAGAGGAAATTCTCAATGATGGTATTCACTGCCCTCTGCATCCTGCTTCTGTCCGCCCTGCTTCTTCTGCAAACCTCCCTTGTACGCGTGTTCCTGCGGCACTGAGCTGCCCGGAGGTGGTGGCCATACCTCTCAGGTATATGCAGGTGCTTTTGTGATCTCACTTATTTCAGGTAGAGTTGAGGAAGCACACTGCCTGGAACATGCTTGTTCTGACAGCTCTACCTGGTTGAGTGTTTTTTTTTTTTTTCTTAAGATTTTATTTATTTGAGAGAGAGACAGGAAGAGAGAGCACAAGCAGAGGGAGAGGGACAAGCAGACTCTCCACTGAGCGGGAAGCCTGATGCGGGACTTGATCCCAGGACCCTGAGATCATGACCTGAGCTGAAGGCAGACACCTCACCGACTGAGCCACCCAGGCACCCCATGCCTGGTTGAGTTTTTTTCATCCTTAAAGATGCCATGTAGGTGCCGATCCCCCTGGAACTTTCCGTGAGTCTTCCCACCCTGGAGTTCGAGTCTGTCTGCAGCACCCTGCGGGAGCCCCAGTTGAGTGTGTATCTCCCCACCTTGTATCAGTTTCCCACTAAATGGGGAACCCCTTAGGCAGCGACAACACCTTATTGTCCCCAGTATGTAGTAGACACTCAAATTGTTTAAGCGTCGGGGACAAATCATCTACCATTGCTTGAATGTCATTTTTAAATACAGGAGACAGAAGTGGCCCCGGGGGAAAAGGAGAAGCTAGACGCAAGGGAGACTAGCAATTTCAAATCACTAGTTAAAGAAAAGAAGGCAAAAAACATTTGAATGAGGAAAAAAATGGTTAAGAATTTTAACAAAAAAAAAAAAAAAAGGAAAAGAAACCAATGATTGTTATGGTCTTGGCGATCATATGAATGTGTCCAAGCATCGTGGGACCGCGGCCCACGGCAGTCCGACAGCTCAAGTAGAAGGCTGTCATCTCAACAGGAATCATGCTTGTAGATTCTAGGAGATGTGAACCTCAAAATGCCACAGACAGCCCACAAGGCCTCTCAGAGATGCGCTGGTAAAAGCACCCAACTGGAAGGGTCTGGGATAATGCAGTGGTTGAGGCAGGCTGCAAACACAGGCCATTTCTATAGAGACGAACGCTTCACAGAAGGTGGAGCCCAGACCCTCGAGAATGGTGCATTATGGGACCATGCCAAGGCAGTAGAGCTGGGCACCAAGGAGGGGACACTCCTCCCCAACAGCTCAGGTCTGGCTGGATGCCATGATCGCCACGGCCCACGGGTATAGTCCCACTCCTGCCAGTTGTAAATGGGAGTGGCCGTGGTCGCTGTCAGTTGGGTGTGGGCTGCAGGAGCAAATGAGTTTGCTAGGTCCCGGGTCTCTGGAGCAAGAGTAGCTGTAGCTGTAGCTACTTCTTGCACACGGGAGCCTGACGCAGCTAATAAGATCATGGACTTCCAGCCTGATCCTGTGGTTGGACGAGAATTTGGGGTCCTAGCTGGTGGTTGGCATGTTTTGCATGTGGGAGAAACATTCCTCTGTAGCCTGAGGAAGCCCACGGTGGGTTCTCCCAGTCGCACTCCTGGTAGCCACGCTGGTGGGCAGTCCCTGCCAACATTGAGTCTGAACTCACCATGCCATCGGCTTTGTCCGCAGAGGCATCAGAAGAAATGATACATGCAGAGGTTCACAGATGTTTGCAAACTCGGACTTGCCCTCTTGACATGGAGTCCGCCCAGGAAGACGTACAGACCGTCCTGCTGGAAACGCCATGAGAAGGAGAGCAGAGGCGCCTCAACCAGCAGCCCCTCCAACTACCGGGTGTCTGAGAGGGGCCACTGTGGGGCCCCCGGGGTCTCAGCTGAGCCCTAGAAGAATGCTCAGAGGGAGTGACCACAGGCAAGACCACTGGAGCCTGCTCTGCTGAGTGAGGCCAAGCAGGGTCATGAGCCACACGTGCTGAGTCTGTTACGCAGCAATGTTTAATGAAAATAAATATTCTTCATGCAAATTCCACATTCTCGATCTGATTGTGCCTCCTTCCCAGGAAGCCGCCTGTGGGGGAGGTTCCTGGCTGGGCCTCCATACCTGCCTCACAACTGCGTTTTGTAGAAGAAAGATATACTCCAGAGTCCCTGTGAATCTTACCAAGTTTTTCCAGAGCTTACACCTGTAAAAACAAAAACAGGGCTAGAATTAATGCTGAACCCTATTTGATTCCAGCAGGAAGCTATTTTCAGCCTTGGATGCATAATCTAATTGAAAATTAAAAACGTACAATTTGTAATTAAGTTTTGCTATCTTGCTTAACAGTCATGAAAATGTATGTTACTTTTTGGAATTATTTGTATAAATACAAATGATTGAAATAATTTGCAATAATCATTGCAAATAATTATAATAATGAGTAAAGCTTGAAGTAATATTTAACACTTAGAATCTTATGATTCAGGAAATTTAAAAAGTTAATTTCTCTCTCTTGATACACTTACAAACACAAGTGTAAGTACATATCAGAGCAGTATACATGTGTGAGCAATAAATACTTTTAAGCATAAAAATGTTTTACAGTAGGAGAAAATTCTGTGAGATATAGAATAGAATGCAAGTTCAAGGTGAAAAACAGACTACACTTCCAACAGTAAAATAAGAAATTATTCCTGTATCAAATTTATTTTGCTTTTAAATTCCACTAGTTACATATAAAAGAGACACAATGATTTATTTTCTCTAAGTCAGTAATTAGTAATACACCAGAATTTGTATTTATGTCTTATTCTTTTGAAACTAAACTTTGGTAAACAAATTTTACACATCTAGTAGAAAATGTGTGAGATGGGGGCATCCTGTGATTTTCAAAACTACTTTGGGGAGTCAATAAACAAGAGATTTTGAAGACTACTGCTCTATATTTCACCAAGGTTAATTTTCTGTGGGTCAAACTTAGCGAAATTTCCTATAATAATATAAAATATAATGATACAAAGAATAGTAAACTCTCAGAAGTGTATAAAAATGGAGGGATAGTACTAATTAGGATAATCAGGTTCTTTTGAGTTTTAGAGGGGGCTCAGAATTATTTGGGGTTGACGATGGACTGTGTCTGAGGCTCTCCCTTAGTCTTTGACTCAAGTTCATAACCTTCAAGCTACTGGACGGTCAGAGTAGACAAGGGTCCTTTCTCTACCATCACGGGGTAATCGAACAGCCATGCATTCGAGCAGCGTTCAGCTAGCTGGGTTGGAGCATAACCTCAAAGTTGCTGCCGTCCATTGCTTTATAAATAAGGCCACATGAGGGAAGTGATGTTTGAGGAGGACTTTGGCAGACACGGGCGCGCGGGCTGCTAAGATCTGACTCTGGGCTGTGGTGCCTCGGCCTTCATGGAGGCATTTCCGGGGTCAGGTTGAGGACGTGGCTCCTTTTGTTACGGAAGACCCAGGAAGAGATTTCTCCTCAGCTGGCATTTATTTATTAAACTACTGGTCTAACTCATTATAATTAACCACATTTCTCACTTTCTGTTGCCTGCTAGAAAATTTATGCCTGAATTTCTGCATCTCCCCTGCAAATCAACAGGAAGTATGCTGAGTATGAATCTCTCTGCTGGCTGTCTGTCATTTTTTCTTGGTCCAGACTTCCTTGCTTATTGGCTTTGAGCTTCTGAAGTTCATCTTGTTGTATTGCATGGAGCTCCATAAGTCACCTTAAATTAGACTTAAAACAAGGAGTGGTAAAAATAAATAAACAAAATAGTTACTAGGAGGCAGCAAAGAGGGAGTTCATCATTGTTATGTGTGCTGCATAGACGGATCAAACGTGAGGCTTGTGAGGCTTGTGAGGCTCTGGCTCCAAGGACCCTTGCTTGCCTGGGCCCCTTCCAGGGCTCTAGACCTAATTTTGTATTTGTGATTTCATATTCTTTTTGTCTTAAAGCTGACTTAGCCTCCATATTGCATATGCTCCAAGCTTCACGAAATATGCCTCTGCACCTGGTCTCATGGCATAATGACTTTCAGTAATAGCGGGCATGACAGCACAGGTAGAAACAGAGCATTAGTGCCTGGTGGGCAGCTCAGGCTCTGTCCTTGATAGGCACTTACCGAGGGTCCGCTCAGCCCAGAGCGCCGGGATCGATCTGTAGAGACTCCGAATGGTAGAACCAGACCACGCCGCGCCCGTGGTCCTATAGCTCCACTCGCTTTATTTGACAGAGAAAGGAACTCCATTGGGTGTTTAATGAATGTTTTTTCACTTTTTAATTTTTGAGATTTTTTTAATGAATGCTAATTATCCACCGATTATCCTGAAAATGTGCCACATATATGAATGATATGGGTAAAATGAATTTTGAGCGGAATAGAGACTATCTAACACTGTGATCCCTTACTGATTCCAACACTGGGTGATTCTAGATTCTAAATGGTGGCTTATAGAGATATGCTAAACATAACTCATGCCAGGTAAGCTGAGGGGTCTTCACTGAGGTGGTGACTGACCTTGCAGGAACGGGGGAGTCATGACTCTGCTTTTGAGAGAAGATTTTGATTCTGGTTGTGGTGGGTTCATCTGAGAGATGTGGCCCAAGAAGGTAAACCTGGAATCCTTTTTCATTGTTCATCACTCCATGGAGTGGAGGAGTGGATTGGCTCTTACCTATGAGTCCCTGTTTCATAAGCACTCCGCGACATCAATAGCCTTTTTTGGTTTTGGATTTCATTGGAATCAAAATTCTGAGCTTGCTGTGGGGACAAAGTCTTATCTTTTCTATCCACTCTCACACTGACATGTGAGATACCCGGCTCTTTTTATTAATTGCTTTCTATTTCTTTTTCTCTCCTTGCTTCAAGAATGAGTGATAACATATGGAAACCCTCTGTCATAACTCACCCTTGGTGCCACTAGAACGGGATGAGTCCTAAGTGTTGGGAGTCAAATGAGGACGTCTCGTTCCATGTTTGCCGTGTCAAGCCTGGGGGTGGAATCAGACCTTTTACTGCCAACAGATCTCATTCGGATGCAGTGCCCATATTCTCCTATGACTGTGATACGGAAGAGAATAAGACAATATGATGAGATATCCCAGCATTCCTTAAAGTGCACTATGCAAAGTGTATTAGAGCCAATACTGAAAATGACCTCTTCCACCTGCTGACTCTTGTCACTTGTATACTTAGAGGGATGGCTTCAGATTGGCTGAACTATGTTATTTGGAAAAAGATAGCTTTGTGACCTTTCCATGGAAGCTGGGTTTTCTAATTACCATGATTTATGCTTTCCTGTCTCTGGATCCACAGTGATGTGAGATGCTCTCATTTTTCCCTGCTCTCCAGGTTTCCTGGATTTTGTAGGAACTTTACAGCCTCCTATCTGGTCTCCCTGACTCTGGACTTAACCTGTGTGGATTTATCTTTCACGTAGCTGCCCGGAGTGGAGTGATTTACCTTCTATGACTCACCAGTACCTGCTCTGACTTACCACTTCTCAGAGCAGCACTGCGCTCCCCCAACAGCCAAGTCAGTGTTGTTCCCTGTGAGCAACAAGCACCGTCATAGTTTCTGTCTTTGAACGTCAGTGTGGAACCTTCTCCCCCAGCCAGTGCTTCCTCCAACTCACTATCTCTTGCTCATTTTATTTTATTTATTTATTTTTAAAGATTTTATTTATTTATTTGACAGAGATAGAGACAGCCAGTGAGAGAGGGAACACAAGCAGGGGGAGTGGGAGAGGAAGAAGCAGGCTCATAGCAGAGGAGCCTGACATGGAGCTCGATCCCACAACGCCGGGATCACGCCCTGAGCCAAAGGCAGACGCTTAACTGCTCTGCCACCCAGGCGCCCCCTCTTGCTCATTTTAAAGGCACAGTGCAGAGTTGTCTCTTCTGGGAAGGCTTCACTGAATCACCTCACACCACCAGCTCCAAGGAGGTGCCTCCTCTTTGTCCTGTCTTAAGATCCCGTTGTCCTAAGGATGGACGTGTTATATACAGCATGAGGAAGTCAGTGTAGTCCCAGGAGGAAATAAGAACGAGACTGGGAAGGAAGAACTTTGGTATGACTATATTACTGTTACTATTGCCCTCGAGTTTCTCTTTGGTTATTAAAGACAGTAGCTCCTGCTTTAGCATGTCCTTCCCCTCCTGGCACCTGCCATCCTTTGGGGACTTTAGCATCCCTGTGTTGATCCTGCATCTTATTGCGTTTTCACAGGGCTCTCTCATTGGCTCTTTCCTCCACCTGCCCCAGCCATCTGTGCTTCCGGTTGAACCTTAACCTCCATCACTGTCAGTAACAACGCCGACCCTCATGCTGATCACGAGGCCAAGACCTGGGACGGGCTACCGTGTGCACGTGCATGTTTCCGATCATTGAATACTCCTAACCACACGGCAGGAGTACAGGTGCTGTTGTTACTGTCTGCACTTTATAGGGGAGACACAGTTTGGAGCAGTGTCTGGATTCTGCCCTCCTCCAAGTCCCACTACATGGGCTCCTTAGTCTGTTAGAGACCTTGCCTCTAATCCATTTACCCAACCATGATACTTCGTGTATAATAACTTACTATGTTATAAATGACACATAGTCATAGTTAAAGAGTTCAGTTTTATTTGACACTGGAAATAAAAGTTAGGTTTTTTGTTGTATTTTTGTTTTTTTTGGCATAGAAACTAGATAGTAGAGAGTTCTCAATTTTGGACCCAACCAGATAAGCTTGTCCCTGGAGCAAGTACTTTTCCCCTGTATTATCTTGTGAAGTGGTTTTTCGTTCCCAGGTTTTACGCTTGCTCAGGTCTGGGTCTCTCCCCCATCTGTTCCCTGACTAATAAATACACATCAGCATGAATCACCAGCTTCCCCGCCAGGTCAGAGAGCTCCTACGGCTGAGCTCACACAGCTCTCCCATCCGAAAGGCTAGTTGGGCTCAACTTCCGCTGAATAGCTGCTCCCATTTTTTTCCTAAATCTTTTTTATCTCCTCTCCTCTGCCGTTTCCCTGGACAACAACCCCTTTGATTATTGTCAATATTTCTAGATTTTCTCCCATTCTCTCCACCTTCATAAATCCTAATTAACTCATCCACATACTCATCGCCCCACCCCTTCACAGTACTCACTGAGTTCTCAGAAGGGCGGGGTCCTGCGTGCTGTGCTGGGTAAAGAGAACATTCCTGCATTTAAGATGCTCCCAGAGGATCAATAGGAAACTTTCCCAGATAGCAACGCAGGTAGAATTGGGGGTGATGGCGAACATTCCTGGGCATTTACTGTGTGCCGAAAACAATGCTAAATGCTTCATTCGTGTGAACTCATTCATCTGTGTTTTACAGAGGAGGAAACTGTGACCCGCAGAGATGAGATCACTCATCAAGGACCACGAAGCTGGTCAGTGGCAGGCTGGCATCTGAATTTGGATAGCCCCATTTCTGAAACCCACACTCGTGAAGGCTAATGAGAGATGATCTTTCAGCCGAGTGAACTTTCCCAGATCCTGGCCAGGCTGTGCTGCCGTGACAAAGTGTCCAAGCTGGTGCCACTCTTGTGGTCGGCATTGTCATTGCCACCAATCCGTGTAGGTCTGTGGCTGACTTAACATGCTTGTACTTAGTATGGCATTTTTTTAAGTTAACATTTCTCTTTCTTTCTTTCTTTCTTTTTCTTTCTTTCTTTTTCTTTCTTTCTTTCTTTCTTTCTTTCTTTCTTTCTTTCTTTCTTTCAGTATTTATTTATTTGACAGAGAGAGAGACAGCCAGTGAGAGAGGGAACACAAGCGGGGGAGTGGGAGAGGATGAAGCAGGCTCCCAGCAGAGGAGCCTGATGTGGGGATCGATCCCAGAACTCCGGGATCATGCCCTGAGCCGAAGGCAGACGCTTAACAACTGAGCCACCCAGGTGCCCCTTAAGTTAACATTTCTTTTCTTTTTTTTTTTAAAGATTTTATTTATTTATTCGACAGAGATAGAGACAGCCAGCGAGAGAGGGAACACAAGCAGGGGGAGTGGGAGAGGAAGAAGCAGGCTCATAGCGGAGGAGCCTGATGTGGGGCTCGATCCCGTAACGCCGGGATCACGCCCTGAGCCGAAGGCAGACGCTCAACCGCTGTGCCACCCAGGCGCCCCAACATTTCTAACCCCTTTATTACCTATAAGTGAAAAGCCATGTGTTGAAATTTCTGGTAATAAGAAGCATGGGGATTATGTGACAAGGAACATAAACTGTTCTTGAAAGTTTTGGGAAATTAACAAATATTGCAGCTTGAGTGGTTATCAGTTGAAATGGTATTGAGTTGGAATGACTTTGAAGGAGGAAGAAGAAACCAGGCAAACTGAAGGATATTGTGTTCCAAGGAGAGTAAGGTCACTGACAAAATGAAAATAGAACAGCAAGAACACAAAACTCCAGTGTGCGGCTAGGAAGTGGGTATCAATGCCCGATGCCTTGGAGCCTCATGTTGGCTCTGGAGAAGTCAGCAGGCTTGAGAACTGCCAAGCCAAGTATGGAAAAAGTGCTCCTGATGCAATCTTCTGTTGCACCTTTAGTTTCAAACTGGCCACAAGTGAAAGATGTCCCCAGCCCCTAGGGATGATGTGGTGTCGGAGCTCCCAGTGTCCAATGCACCTGGGGAGGGATGGTTGGGTGTGCTCTCCCACAGAGAGAATGTGTTTGCAAGATAAAGCAATGAAGGGAGGAACCTGAGGGATGGCAAGTTGGCCAATGACTCCAGCAGAGAACAAGAGAGAACGCAGACATGAAGGTCTGTTTGGCCCTCATTGTGGGAGCATTAGGAGCTTTTCAGATTGCAAGCAGCCCTGTGCCCACTGATTGCTGCACGTTTGGTGACGTCTCCCGCAGCCTCTGTAGTCAAACCCAGCCACCTTTTCCTTTGTGCCCTGCAACTAGAGTCATCGATTTATTCATCCAACAGATGTTTATTGACATGATATCACACAGAAGGCAGTGGGAGGGAGACAGACAAGTAATCTGGGTACCCGGACAGGATCCTGGAGCGAGTACCTGCGGTGGCTGTAGCCAAACAACATAGCAGTGGGATGAGAACAGCGATTCCCTGTGGCAAGTACACCTTTATTACGTTGTATTGGATGCTGCCTCAAATGTGTTTTGAACTAAGCCAAGTTTACAGAACTTTGGTGCCCCTCCCAGTGGAATCCATGCTGGTTTAGTTCATCCGTCTCCTTGGCCTGGGATGTGAGCCTCTCTTCCCTTCTCCCATTGCCGGAAGATCTGAAAGAAATGCTCACAGCTTTCCAGGGCAGCACTCCCAGGATTCTGCTTCTTTAAGGACATGCTTCTAGGGCAGAGTTTATACTTGCCCTTACGGTCTGACCTGCTCAAGGTCGTCCCTGATGCCAATCTGCTAAAGTTCCTCTCCACTGCTGGGCATAGGGAGAGGACTGAGGGGTAAACGGGGCCCCGAACTGCTGGGTGTGCTCTTTCCCGGAGGAGCTTTCCAGGCCCCCGACGGCTGTCACCGTACTTGGGTACTTAGGCACACCTGTGCTGGTACCTTCCCGACACAAACACTTTGCAACAAAATAAAGCAAGCCTCATTTTGTTGCCAAGGCGCAAGGCAGCGTTAGTACCTCATTTACATCTCGCTTACTGAGGACAGGAAGACAGAGCTAGGAGCAACGCCGGGATTCGTGGGTGCATGCAGGAGTGATGGTCCTGTCTGGGGACGAGGGAGGCTCCCAGAGAACCGCTTTCAGTCTGTGGAGGAGGATTTACTCACCCCCTCACCCCATTCTGCCTTTTTGCATTCATTCTACACACCGGGGAGCCCACACCCTCGGCAGGGTGCCTGTCCTTGGACAGTGACACGTGGCTTTGCCCCTGCTGGCTGCCAGTCCCCCTCCAATCCTGTCTGAGCTGCTGCTTCGTCAATTTTTTTTTTTTTTTGAGGCAGGAAGAAAACTCGCAAATATGAATTGACTACTCGGTCCGAGATAATCGATGCACAGGTACGTTTGTTTTCCACAAACACCTCGGAGTGGGTATTGTTTGGTCCGTTTTTACAGGTGAGGACCTGGATGCCATGTAAGTTACAGAACGTCTGGAGGGTTTGAAATGTCTTTTCTTTGATGCCAGTGTCACCGATTCATCAGTTCATTTATTTTTGTTGTTCGATAAATATTTATTGAGGTTTCCAAAGATGGACTCACAGTCTAGTGGGAGAAACAACTAAAAAGTTACTGATCTCAATTATAGGGAGTTTCAGGGAGGGAGCCCATGATCGCTAAAATTGAAATTGGCCTCAGGAGAGGGCGGTGGGAGGTGGAAGGGACAGAACTCAACAGGAGGTAACATTTGATCTCAGCTGTAAGGGACAAACGTGGATTCCCGGGTGGGGACGCAGAAGGGGGCATGACATTTGGTGAGTGTCTGATGCATACGTGCTGATGAGAAAAGGCAGCATGAACGCTCAGAGTCGACATGCAGACGACCTGATGCTCAAAGCTGGGATCTTAAAAAAGTCACCAAGTAGTACGATATCCTGTTACCCGATCCTGTCCCATCATAACTTACAGTGAGGTCCTCGGGGCCCTAATAGCCCTGCGTTAGCTCGGAAAAGAAGAGAGTGATTGAATCAGCTAGGACATGTCAGAAGAAGATCTGTAGAGAAGTTACATTTTTTTTTTAAATTTAAATTCTGTTTAGTTAACATATAGTGTTTCATTAGTTTCCGGGTAGGGGACAGTGATTCATCAGTTGCATGTAACACCCAGGGCTCATTCTATCACCCAGTTACTCCATCCCCTCACCCCCCTCCCCTCGGGCAGCCGAAAGGGAACATTTGAGCTGGCTCTGGAAGATGCAAGTGATTATTCTGTCAGAACACAGAGGAGGGCAGGACGACAAATGAACAGACAAAATGAACAAACAAGAACATGGTGTGTGTGTTGGGGGGGAGTAGGCAGTACTTTTGTTTGACTTTATATCCCAGTGCTTTCTGAGGTTATGTGCAGTTTTTAAAAGCAGACTTTGATATTTAAAGCCATCTCAAAATGCCAAAGGAATCCTACTAGAATGATAAATTCTGACCCCAAACAGGCAGGAGATGTAGATGAGGGTTTTTTCTGGTGTGCTTTCAATAATGCTGCATGAGGAACTATCCTGGAAGCTAGGGTGCAGAGCTCAGCCTGCAGGTTTCTGAAATACACAAGGGCAGAAATGTATTCCTGTTAATGTTAGCACTGGGGCGCGAGGTGTAAGGCCGTAATATGGATGAGCTAAATGGGAACAAACTGAAAAGGAATGAGTAATAGACAATTTCAACAGAGCAACTTTAGTGTACGTAACCGCACTTTAAAAAATGTGAAGCCATTACTTTAAATGTGGCCACTTAATCTACTGGAGATGGTTTCACATTAGGACTGCAGCTGCTGTTAGGGTGAGGAGTTTGTGTGCTTCGGCGAAGAGAGACTTCAGGTTTTGCTTCTGATTCCATATTTCTGTGCTAATGTGTACACACCACAGACCTTGGTTTGTGAGAGTCAGGCTTTTTCACTGACAGGGACAATGGCCATGCTCCAGAAGCTCGTTCTTTCTGGTTAGGTAGTGACCATCCCGAGCATTTGCTAGATCATGAAATATGAGGGCAGTAAACCCAATCCCGAGGAGGACCCGCTATAGCCGCATTTGTAGATGGTCGTTGTGCAGTGGGGGGAGAGCGGGGAGCGTGGACCTGGCTGAGGAGAGGAGCTTTCCATAGAGCCCTCTCTTGACATTCCAGAGGAATACAATGCACGATTCAAGTGTCCTTTGCGGAAGATTGCAGGAACCCAAACGGTAATAATTCAGCGAGCTTGAACCAAGCCAAATGAAATAATTGAAACACTGCAAACTGCCTAAAAATCAGTGTATCTAGCCCAGTCAATCAGACTTCACATCCTCATCCCCGCCTGCAGAGCCTCGGGCGCTGTGAACACCGACAGGTATGAATAGCGTGAAAGTCGTCTCTAAACTGCGGAGGGAACCAGTGACTAGCAAACATTCCCCCCCGCAATTTGTTAATTTTTCAGTATGATCCGTCGCAAAGATACAACAAACCACATTTTAAGGCTTACCTCCATCAAAAGTACGTTATGCAAATATACCTGTGCTGAAAAAATTCAAGATAGAGAGCATTCACAAAGGATGCCTCCTTTCTTAACATTTCTGCAAGAATGGTGATGTGGTAAGGATGTACGAGGTTATCAGGAAAAAAATATTCTTGGGGGACTTGGGTGGTTTAGTCGGTCATGATCTCAGGGTCATGGAATCGAGCCCCATGTTGGGCTGCACACTCGGTGAGAAGCCTGCTTGAGAGTCTCTCTCTCCCTCTGCCCTTTCCCTTGTTCTCTCTCCCTCTTTCTCTCTCAAGTAAATAAATAAATCTTTAAAAAAATACTTGCATATTCTTATAAACCTGTATGACACTGGAGTGAAATTCCAAAGTAGTTGGAACCTTTGCAGCCAGAGGACCTGTGTAAAATTCCTCAATAATTGCTAGTATTAATCATTTGCCCCATAGGGAACCAGGTACTGGGGTGTGTTTCTGTGTGCGAGTATGTGTGTGTGTGTGTGTGTGTGTGCATTTGTGTACACAGTCTGAGTCTCAGTGATTCAAGTCAGCTCAATAATTAAACTGTAATAATTCTTTCTCTATCAATATTGCTACAGGTGTCTGTGTCTTACGGCACTTAGCATCTGGGACCATCAGCACCTGCCACCTTTTTAATTTGAAGATGATAATATGGGGGTGCAAAGCTCATAAAAAAATAACAACAAAGTACAGATAGATGCAATAAAATGTATACAAGAGAAAAGAGAGAATGGTAAAAGCAGGACTTAGGAGTACTTTGTCCGGGTGGAGGCACAGAGGATAGGACAGTGGTGGGAAATATACGGCAAGATGAAGGCTTTTACCAATGTCCTAGCTTTGATTTTGGGAGAGTGGATTTATAAATGATTGATATATTAAAAATAACTACTCAATTACATACATATATGAACACACAGATACACACACACACAGAAATGGGGCACAGAGAGACTAATGAGGAGAGTGGGCTTTCAGTCAAGGATTATGATGAAGTTAATTCTATATACCCAAGGTCCAAGAGAAAAAAAAAAAAGAAGAAAAGGACAGTTTCCTGAGGACTCAAAAGCTTTGAGATTTCCCCCAAAAGGCAAATAAATAAAACCGAGACCAAGAGAATGAAAACTTATGGTAATAGGGTAATCCAATTTATGGGTTATTGGTGTCCATAAAAAGAGAGCCAATATGACTTTTCAGATACAACAAAGACACAAACCATGGAAGACGTTACTGATAAAACAGAGTTTGTAAAAATGAAAATCCTCTGTTCTCAAAAGGCAATGTCAGGAAAGTAGAAAGCAAACCACAGAATGGGAGAAATATTTGCAAAACACACATCTGATAAAGGACTGTCTCTAAAATTAACAAAGAACTCTTAAAACTCAACAATAAGAAAATGAATAACCTGGTTTAAAAAAATGGGACAATGACCTGAACACACACCTCATCAAAAATGACAGACAGATGACAAATAAGCACATGAAAAGATGCTGCATGGCTGATGTCATCAGGGAAATGCAGACTGAAACAGCAGTGGGAGATCACCACACGCATATTAGAGTAGCCCAAACCCACAACACTGAGAACACCGCAAGCAGGCGGGGATGGGGATGGGGCACCAGGAACTCTCACTTATTCATGTGGAGAACTCAAAATGGCACAGACACTTTGAAAACAATTGAACAGTTTCTTACAAAACTAAACACTTTCTTACCATATAATCCAGCAATCACACTCCTTGGTATTTACCCAAATGAGCTGAAATTTATGACCACACGAAACCCAGTGTACAGATGTTTATAGCAGCGTTATTCATAGTTGCCAAAACTTGAAACTAACCAAGATTCAGTAGGTGAATGGATGAAAACACTGTGGTATGTCCCGTCGACAAGGGAACATTCTCCAGGGCTTAAAAAACAAAAACAAAATAACTATCAAGCCACAAAAAGGGGAAATGTGAATCTGTATTACTAAGTGAAAGAAATCTATCCGACAAGACTACATACTTTGTAATGCCAACTATAGGACATCATGGAAAAGGAAAATCCATGGAAACAGTAAAACAATTGGGGTTGGGGGAAGGAGGAATGCATATGTGGAGCACAGAGGATTTTTAGGGCACTGAAACTATTCTGTGTGATACTGTATGGTGGATACACATCATTGTACTTTTGGCCAAATCCACAGAATGTCCAACGCCAGCAACAAACCCTAATGTCAACTGTGGGCTCTGGGTGCTAATGACGTGTTAAGTGTAGTACCATCCCTTGTAACACTGTACCATCTGGTGGGGGGTGTAGATAGTGGGGCAGACTGTATGCATGTGGGAGCTGGACGCATATGGTTACTCTTTCTGTATCTTCACTCAGTTTTGTTGTGAACCTGAAACACCTCTAAAAAATAAAGCTTATTAATTAAAAAAAGAGGAAGAACCAGGAAAAATGGAACAGAAGCAAAAAAGACATAATTGAAGTAAGCATCCCTATGCTGCAAAGAACTATGTTGCCTTATAAGAATGGAAAACAAATATTTATCTGCAAAAATAGTTGGGGTAATGCGGACTAAGAGATAGCTATGTAGAATGTGTTTGCACAATTTTCTAGATAGTTCTGAAAGGAGCTTGCAAGGCCAGGCTTCAGGACGCCTGGACTCTGTTCTATCTCTGCCCCCAGCCTGTGCTGCTCCCCGTGGAAGCTGGCACGCCCAGGCGTCAGGAATCAAACTAGATGCTCTCTAATCACAGTTCGAGTTCTAGCATTCCTATTTAAAACTTTTCCAGCAGAGAAGGCACTGCTGAATACATAAGTAAGTCCAAGGATGCAGCTGTATTGCGTTTTAGACAGCCAAGGAGAGAGATGCGGGCATAAAATAGAGTCTAAATAAAAACGCTTGGAAAACCACAGCATCATTATAGGCACTGGAAATCAATATTAAAATTCTCCATTTTCTCCTGATATATTAACTTATGCATCTAGCTTTTCTTTCGGGAAAAAAAAAAAAGCCGAGGTAGCAATGATATTTTAATCACTCAGATTGGCTGTTGCCTACAAATGAAAGCCATCAGAAATAAGTCTTAGAAGACTTTATTTCCTGCAATGAAATGAGAAATGAAAGGGATGTTTACAAATATCATTGTATATTTTCAAGTGAATTACAGCCTCAAAGCAGTCATGCCAAGTTGTTTTAAATGCCATCAAATTAATAGTTTAAATGCGATCCAACAAAAACTGTAAGAGTTGCATTTAATGACGTCCAGCCAAAGTTGGTTTGTTTTTGTTTTTCCAAATTTTTGGTGGAGTGCTAGGGCTGTTTGCTTTCTTTTTTTTCCTCCTGGCTGAAGGTCTGTCTAGGTAATGAAGCTTTACTCTTGTTTCAAACCTTCACTCCTCATCCTCCTGCCAGCACCTACCTGTCGAGCCTCACTCGTTTTCCAAGTTTGTCTCTGCTTTCACTTTTCCCACCAAAAATTTTAGGAAGTCTCCCAGTTTTGGCCAAACGTGGCACTTTGGTAGCACAAGATTCCATTTACTCTGTTTTCATAACTTTGTATGGGAGAGTCTCCTCCCGTGAAATTCTTGAGGGCAGTGATCTTATACTTTCATTCCTAAGAAAGAAGTATCTGTAAGATCTGCTATTTGCAGATACAACATTTGTGGTTTGGAATCCCTGCAAAGGACCATAGCACCCATAAACCATAAGACATGGAGCATAGTCGTGATTTTTCTGAGATTCGAATTTCAGGCAAAAGCCCAGCATGTGATGGAACTCCTCCCCACGTCTCAGACTCGTGAAGGAGCAGAGCCAACCATCTCTCAGCTCCACACGGCTCCCTTTCCGTATTGCATCTGATAAAGTGATAATAATGTTTCTTTGCGGGAAACTGTAGTAGGATTTATATCCTTTTTTGGATGCCAGGGGTCTCGTGCGTAATGCCAATTGATGACAGGCAACACACCTGGCTTCAACTTAGCGCCCCACCTACAAGAACTCCCAGGCAACATAGTCAGGTAATTGATATCTTTGTTTCCAGTCATCATCCTTTATCTGGACATTCAAAAATTACCGTGGTCCCGCAAGAGCTTTTTTTTTTTTTCATTTTATTTTATTTTTGTTGTTTGTGTGTGTGTGTGTCTAGTGAAGTTTCTCAAACTTAATCTCTCAACCCTTCTCTTAGGTATAATTATATTTTCTACATATTATTTTTTGTTAATTTTTAAAATTTTTTTAAAGATTTATTTATTTTTAAGAGAGAGAGCATGCAAGTGGGGTCAGGGGGCAGAGGGAGAGGGGGAGAGAGAGAGAGAGAATCCCCAAGCAGACACCCCTCTGATCACAGAGCATGACACAGGGCTGGATCCCAGGACCCTGGGACCATGACCTGAGTCAAAATCAAATGTTAGATGCCCAACTGACTGAGCCACCCAGGCACCCCCACATTTTAAATTAAAACACATTTTTAGACTATTTATTTTTAATTCATTTAATAATGACAAATGATAAACCCATTACTTGTAAATATAAATAATA
The DNA here is from genome assembly GCF_002007445.2 of Ailuropoda melanoleuca. Classification (NCBI taxonomy): domain Eukaryota; kingdom Metazoa; phylum Chordata; class Mammalia; order Carnivora; family Ursidae; genus Ailuropoda; species Ailuropoda melanoleuca. Next base: position 3,743,838 of record NC_048235.1, on the reverse strand, counting down.
CATTTTTATTAAAAAGTATATTTTCCAAAACAGCAAAAACTTCAGTGAAAAGAATGACATTTTTTTACATTTTTGCAAATCTCTTCAAGGTCTAACATAACAGAAGGCAGCTGGACCCACATATTGTTCCTATATTCAATCTTTTATGTGTTTTAGTTGAAGGCTATGAAGAAACTTGTGCCTCTTACAGACATAGGGCTGGAAAATGGAGGGTATTTTGTAGCCTTTCTAAACAATTGCGGCTCTTCTCTGATACTACAGCAGAGCTCTGCAACTGTTTCTTGTCTAAAGGTTAGTTGCAATACAGAAACAGCAGGTCAGTAAATTTTCATCATCTGTTACAGTAAAACCCATTGGTTGTTACTCTACTTTGAGCGGATCTCTTAAACTAGTATAATTTTATTTTATTTTTTTAAAAATTTATTTATTTATTTTAAAGAGAAAGAGAAAGAGAATGCTAACGGGGGAGGGGCAGAGAGGGAGAGGGGGGAAAAACAGGCTGCTCGCCCGACCCGGGGCTCGATCCCACCACCCTGAGATCATGACCTGAGCCAAAATCAAGAGTCGGATGCCCAACCTACCGAGCCACCCAGGCGCCCCTACGCTCGTATGATTTTATAACTGTGCATTGAACATTTAGAAGATAAATACGGCCTTGCTGAGTTATACGTGTCTCACAGATGATGACACATTCCATCACACAGTTTCAAAAAGCACATTTGTTATGTCATCACCCACCTTAGCTGTACCTTATTGTAAAGCCATCAAGTGCCGGGTGATGGATACAAGTTCCCCAGTCCTCTCTTTCACGCTAGAACTCAACCTTTATCGTTCTTTTCCTCATGTTCGAGAGTCTGTCTCCTGAGTGGTGACGGCTGAATTGCCTTAGTCTGTCAGTCATTCTTTCAAGTAAAAGTGATGCTTCATGAGAAAGCAGCTGTTGCCTCACAGCTCCACCGCACAGGGAACAGCATTTCCTTGGACCGGTCATTCTGCCTCTGTATGCAACCGAAGTATTCTGCGCGTGCCTCCCGTGTTGTCATGCTGAACAGTCAAAAGACGGGTACTCACAGCTCAGATTTAACCAGATTAATACCTATGGAATCTATATTTCTCTACGTAGGATTCTCAGCTGCTTCCTCAGGGTTTTAAGTGAAGCTGACTGTCCTCCCTGCAAGGGTGCGGAGCTCAGGGATCCCATGACTCACAGCGCGCTCAGCGCCACCGCCTTGATGCTGGAGGCTCCAGCAGTCCGACTCATAGTTGCTCCGATGCCAGCAGTGCAGGTGCCCACCCAGTGGAAAGGCCAATGCTGTCTCAGCATTAGCATGAAAACAGAGCCCCTGCAGAAGTCTCTGGGCAACCTGGCGGCTACCGAGTAGCTCGGAGAGCTTCTGGGCTGTAGGATTGCATGCACACTGTGGAGCGTGACTCATACATTGTCCTCGGTCGCCTCTCCGCGTCCTCTCCGTCTTCCAGGTGGAAACTGGCAGCTCTAGGAAGGACGTCTACTGCACGCCCTGCATCACCGCTGGAGTTTGATACACGTAAGAAGCGGCCACCCGGGGCCAGCCATGAGCTTAATGCACGCGTCAGTGCCCGTGGGTGGGCTGAGGGGGGACTCCGGTCCTGGCCGCTCTCCATTCACCACGTCCTGCAAGCCGCAAGAAAGGGCGCCTTTTCTCTTTGCACATATGTGTCACCTACTGATGTCCTAGGGGGCTGCATCCCTGTCCGGGGGGCGGGGGACACTTGTCATCTGCTGCCCCGAGGTGCCTTTTACTAATTGCCAGACCAGAGATCACCCTGTATGGACACTGTCTCCCTGACTAGGGCACTTTGTAACAAGACCAGGGATCCAATTGACACTGAATAATGTGTATGGGATAAAAAAAAAAATCATACACCGAATGAAAGGAGCAAAATCCAAAGCTGTGTGAGATCTTACTTAGACAGCATTGAAAAAAAGTTAATGACAAAAATGTCTCCCTACGTGACACAGGGTCTTCTCTGGGGTCTCAAATCTGGTGATGATTCTGGTCACTGCGTGGATTGAGTCTCAGGGCTCCTGTTTTAAAAAAAAAGAAAAGAAAAGAAAAGGTAGACAAATATTTATTAGGAAATTCAAACATAATCAAAGCCTGGGGATCAGTTGGAGAAGGGTGAGGAGGGGTGGAATGAGAAGGGGTGGGGAAGAAAGGTTAATTTCAAATAAGACTAAATCAAGTCGAAAACAGGTAATAATGTAAATTTTCCAAAATTTTGTAATTTCGTATTGGTAAAAGGAATTAGCCCCAATGAAGTCACATTATGCTCTTTCATGTGTCACTTAAAATAGTCCTCATGTTTATGAAGCAAAAGCTATCAGAAATAAGGGAGAAATTGATAGAAACACAAACATTGTAGAAATTATCAGCGTTTGAAAGTCAAGTCAATTTGTCAAATAGGCAAATGGAAAAATAGTAGTCTTGAATACTGTATAAGGTTTTAACTATGAATCTGTACTTCTCTGTGTTAAACTTTGTATGTGAATTTAAAAAACATTAAAAACTTTCGCTGAAGTGTAGCTCACACGAAAAAAAGTGTATGCATGTGTATAGCTCAGTGCATGGTCAGCTGAGAATATTTGTATATCCAGCATCCAGAAATCTCCCTCACGCTGCCTCCCAGTCACTGCCCCCCCCCAGGGCAATGCCCCCACTTTTGATTCTGCTAGTGAGCTATTAAGAGACAAACCACTTTTGTACCCACCCCTCAGGATGGAGTGGAAGCCTGGGCTTCCATGGTCTCCTCCCTCCCTCCCAAATATCCAGTCACCTGTCTTTCCTTTCCAGGTGCATAACCTAGAAACGTACTCTCCTTGCCCAGTGAAGGAAAGCAGTATGTCTTTTAAGTGTCTTGTAATCTACTGGTTCTGCATCATGCCCTTCCTTTTCTTACAATTTATCCGTTGAAGGCTTTGAATCTTTGGGCTGGCAGATTTTCCCACAGCTTGGATCTTGCTGCTTTCAGACTCACAGCATACTTCACATACGTCTGTTATCTGTGTTTTCTGCAAATTGGTGGTAGAATCCAGAAATTTGATCTGACTGCTGTGCCAGGCCCTTGGCTAGACTATAGGTGGTAGTCTGACATGCATTTCTTAGGAAGCGCGTCATGTCTGTTTTTCACTCTTTTTATGTTGGTGCAATGTCTTGGTCCATAATTCACTGAAGGCTGCAAAATGGTGGTGTTCTAATTCTATCACTCAGTTTTGTTTATTAGCTGGAGTATATTTATAAGGAAATGCTTCCCCTCATTTACTATTTGGGTACAAAATGGCATATCCTTATGAATTATAATTCAGTATTGGAAAGGAGATAAATATTTGATTCTTTCCCTTTACTTATCTAGTTTTCACAATGATGAATTGGCTTCTTGTCATCCTCAGGTGATCAATTATTATAATTTTTAAATATTACCATAAACTCACGTTTTTATACACATTCGACAGGTTTTCATCCATGGCAGTTGTTACCTATATGGAAACAAATTGTCCCTCCTTTGGCCAATGGGAGCCTTTTCTGGGTATGTCCTGAGTTCTTTAAACATGATCCCGGTTGTCTGTCTTAGCTTCCTTGGTCTCTGATATTTCCAGATACACCAGGCTCGTTTCATACATTTCCTGTCCCAGATATGAATCAGCCAAGTCTTTTAACAAGATTATGTTTTGTTTTGTTTCGTTTTAACCGGGAAATGGGCATTTTAAGACCATGATCTGGGTCCCAGGATTGCTCCTGGCTGCTGGTAGGATCATTGGTTTTAAGCCTTTTCAGAGGATAGAGTTTCTGCTGATATTTACAATTCAAATTTGGGATAATGGTGTTTCTATTTGACCACTTATGTTACATCTGTTCTTCTTTCTTCTGCATGGAGAATGTTGGTTTTCAAGGATATAGGGCAGACATCAGAAAACTTTTTTTTAAGGGCTAGATTATAAATATTTTAAGATAGCAGACCGTACCATCTCTGTTACAACTGCCCAGCTCTGTTGTGGGAAAGCAGCCCTAGACAAAATGTAAATGAATGGGCATGGCTGTGTTCCAATGAAACTTTATTTGTAAGAACAGACAACTGACCCATGTGCCATAGTTTACCAACCTCTGATTTAGGAGAAAAAATAGCTAGAATGGTGCATATCATTTGCTTTTTCTCATTTTACAGATATGTCTCAGAATATGGGCACCAATACAACTACCATGAATTATGATCTCCTAAAAATAAAGACCTTTAAGTAAACTATCCACATCCCTCCATGTTTCACATGCTTCTCCTATATCTGTTTTGTCAGATCGCATAGACATTATATACTGTCATTTCTCCCTTTCGATTCTCATTTAATTTTGTTACTTCAAGTAACTGTGTATGTATCTAACCACCAGTGTTTATGCCCACATCACTCTAGTCATTTTCTTGGAATGAAACTTGTTTTCTAGTAGATTCCTTAGGAAGTTTTCATGAGAGTAAAAATCCCTGAATTATTCGAGTATACGTTGCACTTGAAGATTAGATTTGTTGGGTATAAAAGTTGGGGCTCTCATTTTCTTTCTTGGCAATCTTAAGTATTTTATTCCTCTCTCCAAGCATAAGGTTTTGGTATGGAAAAGTCCAATGATAATTTTGTTTAATTTTCCTAATAAGTTAAGTGTCCTCTTTGCCTCGATGTCCAGTGGGTTTTCTTCTTTTTTATTAAATAAAGTACTTTTAATAGTAAAAGTATTAGTTTTATATAATAACCAAAACTAGTTTTGGTTATTCTGGTTTGGTATTTACAGGTACTCTGTACTCTTTCAATATGTAGATTCAAGTATTTTTTATTTCAGAAAAGTGCTTTTGAATGGTAGTTTGTGTTGTTATGTTCCCTTTCTTTGATTTTCTTCTTTGGGGACCCCTTTTAAACATACATTGTATCCTTACTGACTGTCTTCAATACTTTTCACTTTTCCTTGAAATAATTTTTTAATCTTTTTTCATTTCGTGTTAAATTCAGAACCTTTTGCTGGCCTTCTATTTCTCTGAAGGTTTTGCTTGTTGTGCTTGTTTTGTGTGTGTGTGTGTGTGTGTTCTTTTTTTTTTTTTTAAGATTTTATTTATTTATTTGACAGAGATAGAGACAGCCAGCAAGAGAGGGAACATAGGCAGGGGGAGTGGGAGAGGAAGAAGCAGGCTTCCAGCAGAGGAGCCTGATGTGGGGCTCGATCCCAGAATGCCGGGATCACGCCCTGAGCCGAAGGCAGACGCTTAACGACTGCGCCACCCAGGCACCCCAATGTGTGTTTGTGTTCTTGCTAGTTTAATTTTTATTTCTAAAATGCTTTTCTCTTTTCCTCTAGTTTTCTTTTCTTAAGTTCTATCATTGTCTCATTTCTGAGTGTTTCTACTTCTGGTTCATGTTGTTTCCTTCATGTCTTTTATCTTCGTGTTAGTTTTTTAATGGTTTTGAACTAGTATTTCACAACTTTTTCTGTGTATTTTTAGTGCATCTTCTGGTGTATTTTCACTGAAAAGGTATTATTCTGTTCCTTATTCCTTTTTTCCTCGAAGTCACTTTTATGCCACTTCTGATGCATTTCTGTTTGCTACTTTCCTATTCTCAGTGTGTGTGTGTGTGCACGTGCATATGTGTGTGTGTGTGTGTGTGAAATTTCTTCTTAACTTTTTAGGAAAGATCTTTGTTCAGATAACTTTTATAACTTTGAAGCCATCCTTCTCCTGTTTCTTTTTTCTTTTCTTTTTTTTACCCACCCTCCATAGTGTTTAAAAAATATGGCCGTGTGCCTTCTGAGATGTCCTAGCTCTTTTCCTCTCTTTTGTCTGACCCTCTCTTTCCTTTATCTGTGTTTTTTTATGTCCCCTTCAGTCCTGATTCCATGTTCAGCCGTTTCTCCCCAGGATGGAGGGAGTGTCAGTTTCCGGAGGTCACAGGGGTCACACTGGTCCAGCCCTTTTAGTCCTTATCATGGACCCATTACAGCAGGGCAGGACCCTTCCTTCCTCCATTTGCTGCTTTCCTTCTGGAACCCCTTGCTTTCCCATGAATCCCTGTTGACTAATTTGTGCGAAGGAATGTGTTCCTAATCTGAGGGCTTTTCCTTGCAGCTTTCCTCTCCCATACACATGCTGATAACATGCATGTTTCATGGCTACAGGTACTTTTTCCCCCTAGTTGTCTTTCAGACTTTGTAGAGTGGCCTTATCATCCAGTTTTGTTGTAAACACTGATCGTGGGCTTTGGCTTTGATAGCTAATTGTTCTGTCAGTTTTTATGTGTGAATTTGAGAAGTACAAAAGACTAGGTTGTCATCACCACCTTTATCTTTTAATTAAATTTTTTTTCCTTAATCAAGTATAAGTCATCATTTGCTAAAATATAAAAATAGGAATTGACCTAGAGCCCTGGGACAAAACTGCAAAAGGTACTAAAACAAACTGCATCTCTAAAAAGTCTCAGGACCAGATCATTTTAATTTTGAATTTTATTTAAATTCTTTAGGGGTGGCTCAGTCAATTAAGTGTCTGACTCTTGATTTTGGCTTGGGTCATGATCTCAGGGTTGTGGGGTCAAGCCCCATGATGGGTTCTAGGCAGTGTGTGGAGCCTGATTAAGATTCTCTCTCTCCCTCAGCCCCTCCTTCCCCCACGCCCAACTCATGTGTGCACTCTCTCTAAGAAAATAAAATAAAATAAATAAAATAAAATAAATAAAATAACAAACAAAATTTTTAGGCCAATCAATTCTATGAAGTGTGAACTTAGAGGCAGAAAAAAAGCTAGAAATTATATCATTCATCTTATTTAGAAGTGATGTGTTATTTATTTTGCTTATAAAGGATACAGTATTTTAAAAATAGTCACACTGTGCAGAAACTTATAAAAGAAAAGGCAGTTGTCCCTGGTGTATGAGTGTACTAGGGCCTCCATAACAAAGTGCCATAGGCTGAGTGGCTTACACTGCAGAAACGTATTTCCTCACAGTCCTGAAGGCCCGAAGTCCAGTATCAGGGTGTCCTCTGGGATGGTTCCTTCTGTGGGCTGTATGGAAGAGTGTGTTCCATGCTTCTTCCCTAGTTGGCATTGCTTGGCTTATAGAAGCGTTACCCCACCTCTGCCTTCATCTTCCCATGGTGTCTTGTATGTACGTCTGTGTCCAAATTTCCCATTTTTCAGAGAACAGGTTAGGGGCCCACACTCCTCTGGTATAGCCTCATTGTAACTAATTACATACACAGTGACCTTGTCTCCAAATAAAATTGTGTTTTTAGGTGACAACATATGAATTGTTGTGGGACATGATTCAACCTGTAACACCCAACGTCCTTCTCCTTTCCTGACATCATGTGTAACAGCTAGAAATAACACGTATTAGCACATTGCTCAAGAGTCGTCTTTGTTTTTCTCTTTCATTAACTTGGTGAATATACAGTCATTACATGAGCTGACAGATTTCTTTCTAAGGCAGAGACCACCAGTTGCCTACCTTCACCAGTTGTCCACCTTCGTCATCCTCCTTATGAACGGAACCCTCTTTCTATTGAGGGACGAACATACGCTTGGCTTAAAGACTGTATTTTTCATCTTCCACACAATTTATGTATGGACAACCAAGATGAATATGCCTTCCCTTTTCACCCCCTTTATTCTGTCTGGAAGAAGATGTGATGGGTGGAGCATCACTGCCCATCTTATTACCATGAGGCAATCTTAAAATGGATACCACATATCAAAGATGGAAGAGCAGAAAATCGGAACACATCTATATTTCTCATTCCAGTTGAAGTAACCATAGGAGCCCTGGACTGCCTATCTCTATCTTTAGTTTGTTTGAAAGAAAAATAAACCTCTAAATTTGTTAAGCCACTGTGATTTTGGTTTTCCTTTACTTTCAACCAAACCTAATTCTAACTGACACAGATATATTCAGTAATACTCTTAAACTTGTATTTCTCCATTCATCAATTTCATAAGTGAAACTGAATCTATTGATTTCTCCCATGACAGAGGAACAAATCAGCACATTTTGCTTATCCTCCTCTCAATCCTAACCCTCATTCATTTATTTGCTACAACCATTTGCTGACACAGTCTGGATCTTATCCCAACCCACAATCAGCAAATTATTTATACATTATTTATCTTTTATTTCAGGAACTGTAATGGCATGCAGTGACATTTTAACTCTCTTTGCTCCAACTGTTTTGACTTTTTCCATGTTTAATTGAGTTTAATGTTCACTGCAGTTTCTTTCACAAATGATTTCCTTAATTTGGGATTTAATCTATTATTTGGCTTTAGCGTCTTATCGGTGTCATTTAGGTTTAGATTCGTGACAGGTGTTTGAAATTGGGAAATAACAGAAGCTCAACTAATATAGGAGTTATTTCTCTCTCCCAGAAGAAGTCTGGAAGCAGTCAGGCAGGGCTGAGACTGTGGCTTCATGAAGTGTTCAAGACCACAGGCTCCCGGGAGCTCCCCAGGAGCAAAACTTGGTCAACATGGCCACAGCTGGATGGAAGGGAAGCTGGGAAGTTTAAGTTTCTATCTGGACAGCTATGAACTGCTAAAATTAGGGATCCTATCACTAAGAAAGAGGGGAGAATTTTATGTTGGGGCAAAAACAAGAGGACTCTGGTACAGTCTTCAAATATATATTCCCTATGCGGTGTTTAAAAGTCGTAGCTCCTCAGTCTTTGAAAAGAGGAGAATATTTTGTTTTTTTCTTTAAAAAAATGACAACTTCACAAAATGGACAGAATACTTGCAAACCATTTGTTTTTAAATTACCATGGCATAAGTGTAACTTCATTCTGTTGTGGAATTCAGTCCTGTTGAAGTTCTTGAGGCTGGGATTCTCCTTGAATAGTTGGTGGTCTGTTATGATGTCAGTATGCTTGAGGATTCTTCTTTTTCCTTGAATTAAGCAATGGATTGTTTATTATTTTGACTGGGAATATGGGAAGTCCTTTCTGTCTACAGATTCCTGTGCCCTGTATTTCTGGAAAATTGTCATATCTGATAAATGAATTTTTTTGGTTACTTTGTTTTATTTTCTTTTTCAGAGACAAGATTGAACATTTTGGGTCCCTTGGGTAATGACAGTAATCATTACCATGGATGGTGTGTTTTCCAAGGGTTACATGCCTTCTGTCCTCCGTCTCTCTCTCTGTCTGGAATATGTATGTCTCCATATATGATACATGTATTAAGTTATAGATATATCTGTAATCTACCGTGTAGCTCTATGAATGGATTTTTATATGCATCTATATCTCTGTATTTTCACTTAGTAATTACAATTACACTGAGACGTTACCACCATTACCACTGTTTCCTAAATGAGAAAGTGGAGGCCCAGAATAGGAAGGTATGAGGCCGAGAAATGAACATTCACCCTTGACCCCAGGCAGCACTCAGACCTAAATTCTCCTGACTCTTAAGCCGCTGCTTTTCCACAGGGTTGCTTGGCCTTCGGGGCTCCCTCTGGCATTCAAAGTGGAGAAGTGAGAGGCAGTTAGGGACAGGGGGAGGCACAGCGAGGAGAATTCTGACCTGCAGGGTCAGCGCACCTGTCCTAACTCCAGAAAGCCCAGCGGGCCGCGGGGCTCAGCCTTTCAGGAGGTTGTTGCCAGATGGGGAGGGTGCATCTGGGGAGGGTGCGAAGGGCCTGGTGTCCCAGGCTGTGATGCCAGTGCCACGAGGCTGACAGGTGTGCGGCTGCATAGCTGCCACCAGGGGGCTCAGGCAGGCCATGGTTCTGAGCGCGCTCTCCGTGTCTGCTGCTGCAGGATGGTCAGAGGCTGTCAGGAACGCAGGGGCTGTTAGAGGGGAAGGCACAGGAGATCGTGGCGGGGCTGCTGGTGGGACCCGGGCCTGTCACACTGGGGACGATTGTGCACCTGTGCTGCTTTCCTTCCAGAGACACACACTGGGTCAGGTCCACTGGGCAAGTAGCAGCGTCCTGGGGAAGGTGAAGATGAGACGGTCTGCCTGAGTAAGTACAGTTCTCTGAACAAAGAGAAAACACCTTTATGTTGGAGTTCCTCTAACTGTGGGTGGGTCTTCCATTGATTACAGAGACCCCAAGTCTAAGCGGACTCCTGAAAGGGTCACATAGAGAGTGGAGCAAAGGTTCCACACACCCGTTCCACACACCCAAACTAGCACCTTCACACTTTAGATGAGCAAATGTGACCCCATTTGAGTGTTCAAAACTCACTCTACCAGGCACTTAACCTGTTATCACACTGATTTTCACCCCGAATCTAAGAAGCAGCCTTGTCCCCATTTGCAGATGGGGAGGCTAAGCTCAGGAAGAGAGCCTGTAGGCTGAGGAGTGGAACAGGAATTTGGATATGGTCCCTAAACCCTGATGCCACAGGTCCTCGGAGCACACGCTGCATAGCAGTCCTCTGAGTTTTACAGAGAGGGAGGCCGAGACCCGAGAGCTAGTGACTCTTTCTTCCAGATCACCAATCGGCTGGTGCGTCCAGAGTGCGGGCTGCACCTGACCTTGGCCAGAGCTGACCCTGGGCACTGGGGCTTCGGTTCAGGCTCTGCTCTATCTGCCCTCTCTGGGGACTGAACGGTTATCTGTGCAGTTGGACCAACCGCCTGAACGGCCAGTACCTTCCTTTCTGTGGGGGACACACAGGAGATCCACTTAGCATCACACTGATATTTAGTGTGAGATTGTTTAACAAAGTGCCAAGAAAAGATGCTTCTAACAAAAAAGAGTCAGATGGAGCAAAGCCCAGGACTGAACGTTTGCTAAAGACCACAGAAGGCCAGGGCATGACCCCAGTTACGAGAAAGACTGTGAGAACGCAGATGCTCCAGCATCTGTATTTCTACCATGAGCTAACTCACTGTGGGGGATGGGGCGTGACCCTTGGGCCCTTGGCAGTGAAATCGCTGCAGAAGGCAGTTCCTACTGCGGGTTTGCGCGAAGCGGACGGCGGTGCCAGCTCCTGAGGAAGCGACTGCTGCCACAGCCGGCCTGACGGAAATCAGCCGGGAGGGACGGCGTGCCCTGGATCCTGTTCCGTAATGGCTCAGAGCAAGGTAAAGAGATTCTCTTCACCTGGTGATGGATGGGTAGGCTAGACCGAGCTGCTCTCCAGCTCCCCGGCACCCCTCACCACCACCCGTGGAAAGGAATAATGAAGACGTCATCCACGGAGTAGGGCAACTGCCAGAATGTCAGCAGAGGGGGCCCAAACCCAAGAGACAGCTTCTAACAAGCCCACATGCCAGGATCTGGGCTTTGGCCAGACTGCGGCTCAGAGATCGCTTCCCTCAACTCCTCACCATGGAGGAGAGCTTCAAGCTCCCTCATTAAGTGGTGTGAGTTCCAGCATCCTTCAGCCTGTCGTGCTCCATGGGTAACTGTCCACCTGCACTGCGACAACGCAACAAAAAATTCCAATACAGTCATTAAGTCAAAGGAAATGTTTAAAAAATATTATTATTATTACTGCCCACGAGAAAAACCTGCTCGAATCTCTGATGAGTACTTACAACCCACGTGAGGTGGCTGCCCGTCTTGCCCCTCTTTTCACAAATTCTCTGCAGCTTGGCATGCTTTTACCTATTACTTTTCTGAAATGCAAGTCGAAATGCACTGTGGGGTGGATGTCGTTCCCCTGTCAGCTAATTAACTCTTAAAATAGACCCACTAGCTTTTATTTTCAGGAAAATAATTACTTGTTGAAGTAACACACCTATTTTTAATTCTATAGCTTATTTTAGCTGTGAAAGAAAAAAAAAAAAGAAAGGGAAAAAGAAAAAAATAATAATGTCTGGGACCATTGCAGAAGCAAGCGGGAAAGTGGGAAGGAGCCACACGGGGGCCTCCGAGGTGACAGGTGAGCAGAAGGCACAGGGAGAGTCATTTCAAGCGCCAAGAACCTAGGACGGAGGGGCCTCAGACCTTTATCGAGTCCACATTGGTTTTCAAACTCATGACGAGTTTCAGAAGAGGGGTTCCAGGAGTTTGCATTTAAATAAGCACCTCAGATGAACTGTCCAAGGAGTTGGAGAAGCACTGCGCACTCCTTGCAGGGCAAAGCTGTCTTCTTGAAGTGGTAGGATGTGAGGTTGGAGAGGCCTTGGACGTGATTCTGTCGGTGAAGCATCACAGTCCAGGGAGCCAGATGCTCAGAGCTCCAGAATGGCTGTTCTCACCTGGCAGGCCAACGGCTCGTGCCCCTGACTGGTTCTCCTGTCCCCCCCTTGCCCGTTCTGGCCTCAGCACTGCAGGATGTGGGAGGAAGAAGAGATGGCATGAATGAACTGACAGCTTTCTATTGATGTTTAGATGTTTCTACCAGCTCTGACTGCTCAACTAATTCAAGTCACTCCTAGCTAGCAGTTTCAAACGTGGGGTCAAGTTATCCAGATGGGACACGATTCAGTCATTGAAATGAAGCGAAACATACACGTTAACATTCTGGTGACCAGTGGATGTTTTTTTCTGTGCAGAAGTGGGCTTTCGCACTAGAAACTAGCAGCTCATTGTGACACAGCTTATGAACGCATGAATTTAAGTGACCACTATTGTTAACAGAGCACTTCTTATGTGCTGATCGTTGTGTGAGCAATCTACACTCATCACATCCCTTAGTTCACAACAAAAATGGGGCGGGTACTGTATTATTAGTCGCCGTATCTCAGACAGGAAAGTAAAAGTAACTAAGTTACCTTTGCTCACATAGACACAAATGCCAAGCAGGGTGGTTGGGGATTTGAATCCTGATGTATGTGATGTTAGTGTTCAAGTTTTTAAACCTATTTTGCGAAAGCAAACCCAGCCATCTTCCCCTTCCTCATCAGGTGATCTCCCAGAGGACAGGCTGGGCATCAGGCTGTCAGTTCAGTGTTGGGCATTTTAAGAGGCATCTTGCCCCATGAGCAGCTGCATTGAGAACAACTGGTACATGTCTGGGAATGTGCCACAGGGCCTTTGTCTTTCAGTCTGTCCAGTTTCAGAAGGTCGGCTGCACCACTGTGGGAAGACTTGGCACCTGTAACAGCCAGCGCAGAGGGAATGGGGAGAGAAGAAATGCTTCGAGAGCGTAGATTTCCAAAGCAGCGTTCTGCCCCCAACCTCCCCGTTCTTGCTTGTGCAGACGCTGGTGTGCAGAGGGACAGAATGGACACTGTCCTAGGGTCAGAGAACGTGTCTCTTGCCCATCAAAGAGGAGACTGCTTTCGTACAGAGCAGTGCCATCTCTTTACTATTATGCTTCATTTAAAAGGGATCTATAGCCTCATTCTTCTGAGAATTTAAGGTAGAATTCCATTAAAGCAAAGAAAATTGAATGCAGCTCATGACTTCCCCACATACCCACTGCACTGTGTTCTTTTTCTCATTGAATCACAGTGCCGTGCACCTATCTGCCCACGTCAAACGCATGGCCTCTTCCCTCTCCCACATGCCTCATACCCATTCACTCATTTTCCTCATGAGAAGGACCTTCTGAGAGTCTGTAAGTCCGTCCCCTCTTCTCTCTCCACCTACCTCCATCTGGTTTCTCAGCCTTGTCCTTTCCCTCCAAACCTTTGTGTAGCCTGTTCCCTATGTCAAGCCGATGGCCCCTTGTGTGAATCTTGGGAGTAACTGGGAAGACCAATTAGTTCAAATTCACAATTTAGATGTATACAGCGCAAGCTCTTCGACAACCTCTCAATAACTAACATCCCAGCCGACTTTGAGTCCTGGCTCCCAGTTTTGGGATTTGGGATTTAGGAGATCGTTAGCAGTGTAGGGGGATTCTGGGAAGGCTGCATATGGAAGGTGGCGTGAGCATGTACGAATTCCACGGGGACAGCCTAGAGCATGGCTGTCAGAGCGCACCTCCGATAAACTCACTGTTACCAGGGATGGACACGCTGAACCAAAGAGAAGGAAGGACGTGAAGGAGACACACCAGAAAACTGCGTGCCATCAGATCATGGAGGACACTCTTGATCCAAGTGTGTGTTTCCTGAGCTTTCACCCACCTCCGAAGAATACCAATGGGATTTTGGAATGAGGGTGGAGTAACTTCAGGGCAACTTAACATGCCTTATGGGGATCTTAACTCCAAAGACATGCTCTCCCAAAGAAACCCAGTGTCTGGCTGATAGGAACAGTGCCCGCATGGCTTCTTCCAAGCCCTTCTTCAGTATGTACTTATTGGGTTGGGCAACTCCATTTGGGACAATCCAGCCTTGCATTAAAGACACTCTTGATTTAAAGCCAAACAGTTTCATTGAACAAGCTGTTATTCTAACAAAGATATACTGGTTCTGTGTGTGCTGAATCTTTCAAAGGCATGGTGGTGTAACCCTGGGACTCTTCTGAGAACCTGCACTTACTCCAACTATTTTAGCGAAGGTGGTGTTTCTAATAGAGATTTTCCCCCCAGCATCCCCTCCTCTCAGACACTCCATTTGCATTTTAGAGCCATTCTCCCTCTGATCACCAGCATGAACCCGTGAGAGAAAGCAGGGATGAAAGGATGCCTGTGACGATCACTCTTCCAAATGCAACTCGTTACCTAAACCCTGCTCCTTCCCCTTCCCTCTTCCTTTGACCAAAACACAGAGAGGCCTGGATTGAGATTTATGTTCTGGGAAGGAAGCAGGAGGGTTTCCTGAGATGCTTGCCAAAACACTGAAACCAAACGCTTTTCAATGAAAAGTGCATTGTTGCTTTTGTTTAAGTGCCATTCATGGGCGATAAGCGAATTACCACAGGATGAATATGTTTGGTTCCTGATTCCCAATTTGTAGAAAGACTGTTAAAATATAAAACAATAAACACCAGTAACTGATCCACTGGGAAATTCTGTCCTCAATAAAATACATAGACACGTTGTCGTGATTTCAGCAGGCTATGCTTGCGGGCTGGGGTGTAGGGAACTGGGGACCAGGGTAATGCCTCACCATTAACAGCTGCCGCCAAGAGACTTGGATTGGCGTGGGGTGCATGGCGTCCGCCTCGTGGCTCACATGGACCCTCGTCCCCATTTGAGTTTATTTAGCCAAAGTGACTGTTGGGTGCCTTAGCTGGACTGCTAGAATCCTTGAGTAGTGTGGCCAGTGTCTTGGTGTGGGGATGTCACGCCATCGGAGCTTACTCTAACGATAGTCAAAGATAGAAGGAGTTCATGCAATTTCATTTTTTGTTGGACTCTGAAGGCCTTTGTTGCCCTTGGCACGATTCCCTGGCGTGAAAGGAGCTGAGAAACAAAGTGGTGTGATTCAGGGAACACGGTGGCTGAGTTCTGTTTGCTGCTTCAGAATAGATTCATGTCAGTTAAAATGTGGGCATATTTTGGTCAGCGTCTCCAAAAAGATCACACACAAAACCCTTGGAAGACATAGACAAAAGCGTGCTGCGGGGTGTCTGATTTATATCTGCTGATGAGCTTCTGGATTCAAATAAAAAATCCTCCTAAGTGCTTTTTTATTAGCATTTCTGTTTTTCCTTTATCGTGTGCCTGGGGCCGGGCTCCCCTGGGCCAATGATCACTGAGTCCTAGGCTCCTATGTCATAGAGTGTTGGCCGCAGAAGTGGGACCTCTCAGGAGGCTTGCAGAAGTTAGAAGTCAGAACTAGGTGGGTGGGAAGGTTTGGAAAAGAAGGAGAGGATCCGAGAGAGAGAGAGAGAGAGAGAGAGAGACTGCAGCGGCAGCTGAGGGCTGGGTAGGGGTGAAATGCACCTTTTGGGATGTAGGTGACAAAGTGGTCTCCCCTCCCCCAACACTTTAATGCCATTTGTTCTTACTCCATTTCTCAGAGCTGCAGTTCCTTCCAGATTATCTGTTTTGAGACCCATTTCCCCAGATTTGATTCTCCTTGTGATCAACATTCCTATTAGCTTTCTCTTGTCTTTCTAAAAGCACTTTGTATTGTGAAATATGAAACATGTACAGAGAAGTGCACAATATATATAGTATATAATTATATATATTTTAAACTATTGTGAAGTGAACAGCTATGTAATCACCACCCAAGCCAAGAAATAAAATACTGTCAACACCCAGAGTCCTAAGTGTTCTTTCCTATATAAACTTCTTATTCCTTACCCAAGATACCATTAGTATTTCTACCTTTATGTTAATAATTTTCTCCTTTTCATTATAGTTTTGCTCTCAATTTAGTATCCCTAAACAATTTAGCTGAATTACATTTCTCTTTTTTTTAATCATTGTGTAAATGGAATATACAGTTTGAATTTTATGATACAGGCTTCTTTCTTCCAACATTATGCTTTGAGTATTCAGTCATGTTATGACATGAATTCGTAGTTTGTCCATGCTCAGACTCATTCAATCACACATTGCTGATCCTCCAGAGTTTCTGATTTAGTAAATTCTGGGGTGGAGTCTGAGAATCTGTATTTCTGACGAGTTCCCAGGTGACACTGACACTAGCGTTATGAGTATCGCACTTTGAGAACCACGGCTGTATAGTAACTTTATTACATGCATATACCATACTTTATCCATTCTATTGTTCTCACATATTTTGGTTGTTTTGGTTTTAGACTATGTTGAACAGTGCATGTGTGAACATAATTGTACCTATCTACTGGTTTTATTTGCCTATATTGTTGAAGTACAGTTTTGCTGGGTATAGAATTCTAGGGTGGCAGGTAATTGGTAGACCTGAGCGCTTGGAAAGTAATATTCCATTGTCTTTTTTTCTGGTTTCCATTAGTCCTGTTGAAAAGGCAGCTGTCAGTCTATTTTGGTCCTTAGTTAGAATTTCTTTTGAGATTCTTCTTTTGTGTTTATAACATGTCCAACACTGAATTTGTCATTTTTCTCTTTACAAACATATTCTTCCTCTTCTGGCCCATATGACAGTAAATGACATAGATAATCTGGTTATTCAAACAAGATCCTTGAAAGGCATCTTAATCTCCTTTGCTCTCATCTTGCCACTCTGCTTCCTCACACAATTATCAAGACTTATCCATGCTATCCGTAGGAGCTTCTAATGTTTGGTCCGAACTTATTTTGTACCAGACACTGCTAAGCACTTTGTTTTTAGTAGCTTATTGACCTACCGCCCCAATAGCTTTTGATTCCAACTTGACTGTATTATTCTTACAACCATGGACTGCAGTCCACCTCTTATCTTTTTTTTACTGAATCTTTTCATCACAAGCTTGGCTGTACTATCAGCTTATCTAGTGAGATGTCACTGTGATCTCAATAAAATGCCAATTTGATGATATCATTTTGGTTTAAAAGCTTTCAGTTGGCTTCTATGTAGCTTTTTGCTCATTAAAACACACAATGCCCTTTTCTGGTCCCTGTTTACTTCCCCCATATCATCGCCTTTTTGACTTTGTTAACCCTGTTAATGAAACTGTTTTGCATGTGTTTTTCCTTTTTCCTTGGAGTTAACAGTCTTCTGAATTTCTACCTCCTTTTAAAACTAATCTTAAATATTAATCCCCAGATCCTTCTTTGTTAGATTAGACTGTTTTTCAACAAATATTCACTCCTTTCCACCACTAACCCCGGATTCCACGGGAGGACTATACTTCATCCCACTGACGTTGAGCTGTGCCCACAGAATGTGGGCAGAAATGACTATGTGGGAGTTTGGAGCCTAGGTGGGGCATGGGGCATGCTGTATTTCCACTCACTGCTCTGAGAGGTTCTAATATCTGGTGTGAGAAAGACATCTAGTTGCTGGTCTCAGAAAAATGAGAGACACATGGAGCAGACCTAAACTTTCTACAGCCCAGAACTGGCTCAGTCAAACCTAGCCAGGTGGAGCTGAAGCCAGCCCATCTATACGTGTTTGAGTGAGAAATAAATGATAATGGTTTTAGGTTACTGAAATATGTGGCATATGCTGACTGATTGCCCTCTTCTGTGCCCTTTCCCCAACCCAGTGAGTGAGGTGTCCCTCCTTTTTTCTCCCTAGTCCCCCATGCTCATATTTATATAGCACCAATTATATGATACTGTATTATTCATTACTATACTATTGATCTATTGTTATGCCTCTCATTCTTCTCTAAGTTGCTTGGGGATAAATAATATATCATATATACATTTTTATGTCAATACTTATAATTGCATTCTATGTATATGTGTTTTAGAAATGCTATCTTGCTGTCCAGTAGAAATGAAAGGCTCTTTCCTGATGAATTTATAATGACAATCTGAGTTTATACAGCTCCCAATCAGGTGACACCAGTGGTCCATTATGCTTCAGTTTGCACTTGGATTTGTCTTAGGTTAAAGTGCCTCCAGGTGCCTGGCTGAAGCAAATTCAAAATCTCTATGGGGAGCCCATCTCCGATTCTGGCCTCAATGAATTCCCAACGATGAATTTCCAAGGCATATGAGTTTCCTATTAAAAAAGAAAAGAAACAAGAAAAAGAAAGCAGTTATTGTGAGTGCGAATAGAAACAACAGACAGCAGAATTAGACCCAGGAGAATTCAGATAATGCAGTTATTAAAAACAATGTAAATGATTGTGTTTACTATGTTTAGGGAACATCAGAGGGGGTTTATGAGTGAATGAAGGTGAGGGATGAGCGATGTGGTAGAAGGACTGGTGCCTCCGACCATCCAGATGACCACACTGACATTCAGTAACTATTTAAAGTAATTCACATGTATTTATTGAGATTCTGCTATATGCCAGGCAATAGGGTGGAGCAGGAGGAAAGTGGGATTGAGAGGTCACGTTACTGCCAGGGGCCACCCACATGGGGTGGCTTTATTCCTTTTACAAAGATCAGTCGGCCATCTATCATGAGAAATGCAGGCTGGAGAGGCATGGGAAGCACTCCGAGGAACTGGAAGCAGTAAAGAGTCTAAGAAGGGTTTTCAGTCCAGTGTTGGAGACCAAAGTCCCCCTGGAAGATGAGTGCGTGTGGGTGCTGTGTGGAAGGACACCAGTGCCAACCAGCAGCACGGAGGGGCTCCTGCTGTGTCCCGAAGGTGGGGCCGTGTTTCTCACTGGCTCCTTCCCTGCTTAACTACAGGTTCACACGGGTTCACACGGGTCAAATGAGATCTTCCAGATCTCTTCCAGAACTGGGAGATGAAGTGAAGCCTTGCTCAGACTCATTCAATCACACATTGCTGATCCTCCAGAGTTTCTGATTTAGTGGGGAAGATCAGTGAGGTGCACGTGTCTCCGCTGCGCTACAAGCATGGTGTGGGTCTCTGGCTCCTCTGGCTCTCGGTGCATCAGTGCTTAACCTGAGGGTTCAAGTATGGTCCCACAGATCTCCTTGGGTTCCATGTGTAGCTTCACGACAAAGAGTGCCAGCTTCTCCTGCAGGACACCAGCATCACTGCATGGGAGGCCTGGAGCAGGTGAGACACAGAAGTAGGTTCCAGTCCATTCTCAGGGGCCACACCTTGTCCTTGACCCTCTTCGCCATGTCTGTCCTTCCTGGCGGCCACCTGCCCAGTGATGTCAGGCTCCAGCACCAGACAAAAAGGCAGCATCCTTGCGTAGACTGTCTCCAGCGCTTGTAGCTACTTGCATTCCAATCCCTACAACAAATCCTTCATTACCTATCACTCCTCCTCGCTCTGCTTCTTCAGTCAAACCTGGAATGACAGAAGGAGCACGAATCCAGCACCTGACCTCATTCCACTTGTTCACTGTTTTGGGCACAGAAGTCATTGGATTTTCCGTGGTTACGTGATGAGCTTAGCCCTTGTTTTTTTGTCGCTGCAGCGAAGGGAGCTCCGTTGCAGGCAGCGGAAGGCCACATGGGCTGCAGTGGGCTGGAGGCTGTGGTGGGCTCGATCGTAGCACTTCTTACTAGTTTTTCTCAGGACCCCGTAAAAACTCCTGAGGACCCAGTGAGTTTTTATTCATGTGGGTTCTATGTCCTGATATTTATTGATGAAGACATGGAATACTCGCAAGGTTCAGTGGGGTGAGGTCCGGAACCGATGACCAAGAAAGAATTCTTGAGGCATCTTTGGCGCAAAATTGGTGGTTTATGAAAGCATGGGGACAGGACCCTTGGGCAGAATGAGCTGCTGCACAGGGGTTGTGAGAGGTGGCTGTTATATACCATGGGGTTGGGGGAGGTAAGGAAAAAGGGAGGTTGAGGAAATACTTTCATACGTTAAAGAAGACTCATAAGATACCAGAGGCCCTGCCATTGTCAAGTTAAGATTGTTTTTCCCTCTAGCAAGGCATTAACATTAAAATGGTTGGGGGCTTCCTGGAGCCTGCAGATTATAAGGGCATTTAATTGTATCTACATTCCCTTCTGGAAGCTAGAAGATTGATAGAAATGCTTAGTTCTTATAAACTGCTAAAGACATTTGTAAAACTGAGGGAGACTTAAGTCTTGCAGGATTGTGGTGTCTATAGGTTAACTATTTCTTTGTCCTTTAGGGCAGCCAGGAGTGCCTGAGGAATGTCATGTACATCCCACGGTAGGGGGGTGGTGGTTTGCAGGAGTCAGTTTCTGCTTTGTCCTCAGCTTGCCTTCTGTTCCCTCATCATTTATCATATTCAAAAGGAAGACAGAGACATTTAAAAACATGTACTTATTAATGCACTTAAAAGGCCAATCATAAGCCCATGATACGTTAATATAAAAACATATTTTATGAAAATAATTGTATTTTCCAAAACAAAAATGAATATAGTACAGAGTGGTTTATTTCCCGATTTTCTTTTGCAAATCTCTTAAACATTGGGCTTGATAGAAATCAGCCAGATTCTTCTCTTTCCGCATTCAAGCTTTTGAAATATTGGATGGCAGGTAACCTCAGAGAAAGTCCACGGTGTACTTGTGAGAGATGGAAAGTGGAAAAGACAAATGTCATCTTAGTATTCCTGTGTAAATAGGTTTGTCGTGGAAAGGTTTTGGGGATCCCCACGTGTTCCCAGACCACACTTGAGGACCACTGGTCTAGTGGAGTGGCTGGTTTTAGGTGGAAATGTGGTGGCTCAAGACTTCTTTCGGTCAAGGTTTGAAGACAGAAAGTCCTGGGGTATCAGAGGCTAGCAGCAGTGCTCTATGACATTTCAGGGGTTGGGGCAGAGGAGGGATGTGAAACATAGCAAGAAAACCGGTTTTGATCCCGGTGCTACCAGAGGCAGGGACTACATTAGTTTTTCTTGGTACCTGTCGGGTGTTTGTGGAATGGCAGATATTCTCTCCAAGAAGAGGGTGGAGAAGTGAGACGCCAAGAAATATGAAGAAAGGAATTTGAGTTTTAGCAGAATTGTATGATCCTATAGAAAACAGTGGGTACAAACCAGAGCTGTGTGGGATGGCAGGTTGAACAGTGAGCACCGCAGTTTGGCAGAACCAGAGTTTAAGCACCTGCAGACTCGGTTTGTGAGCTGTAAAGAGGCTCCTGCGGGGGACTTAGAACGCAGAAGGGAGCACAGCCTCCCCGTCATTCCCGCACAGAGATAGGCGTGGCCTCATTCCCGCCCACACACTTGCACCGCAGACAGGGATGGGCCATAGGTTTGGCCAGAATTCTTTCTGTGGTCTCCAGTGCCTGCAAGCGCTCTCAGGACTACACTCACAACTTTCTCTCCTGTGCCTAAAAATCTTCATTGTCCCCTAAGCACAAGTCCGTCTGTTTCCCTGCAGGCGGGGCAGGACTGCTGGGCAACTCTTTTATGATGAAGCATCCTGCTTTGTCCTAGTCGTGACAGACAACGGGTTTAATTAAGTGCTGAGCCTCTTTCTTCTGTGTAAGTGTGGAATGGAATGAAGATTCTGGGCTCCTTCATCTGCTCCTCCCTGGGGAACTTTGTCCTCGCTGACTCCTGCAGGTGGGACTGTGGCTGGTGAGAACCCTCCCTGGAGTGAATGCTGGCATCCGAGCTCCAGCAGCCGCCTGGTCTACTTTCCTGACGTCAAACCCAGAAAGTGCTGGGGACAGCAGTCCTGGAATCCTGGATCATTCCCGAAATCTCACATTCACTTTCCTATCCCAGGCAAAAGAACCTAAGGTTGTTTGCATTTTAAGAAAGGTACCTACTGCATAATAAATGCTTCGATAGTTCCTGGAATTTGTTTTGTGTTGTTTGTTAGTGGAAATACAAAGGGGAAGGTATGGAGCAAAGAAGAATTCCTACATTTTCCTGGTGCAAACAGTCATGTGTTCCATATGGAGGCTGGCCAATGGGCCAGGTAACCTCTAAAAAATTATTTTCTTAATTAATGTGCACGTTTTAAAGTTTGTTTTATTGAGGACACAATATGAATGGCAATGGTGTCTTTTTCTTGATCGATTGATTGATTTTTAAAGATTTTATTTGAGAGCGACAGAGAGACAGCAGGCACGAGTAGGGGAGAGGGGTAGAGGGAGAGGGAGAAGCAGGTTCCCCGCTGAACAGGGAGCCCAATGCTGGGGCTCAATCCTAGGACCCTGAGCTCATGATCTGAGCCAAAGGCAAACGCTTAACGGACTGAGCCACTCAGGTGTCCCTTTCTTGATTTATTTATATGCCTTTAACAGCTATGAGAGCTTGTGATGAGGGAGCAGAAGGCTGGCTGAAGACACAGCATAAGCTGACACCTGGCAACCTTCCCCCACCCCCCACTCCTGGGTGGGACTTGTGCGACATTCTTCTTCCAGGAAGCCCCCAACCATCTTAATGTTAATGCCTTGCTAGAGGGAAATACAGCCTTAACTTGACAATGGCAGGGCCTCCTGTACCCTGTGAGTCTTCTTTAACATATGAAAGGACTTTCTCAACCTCCCTGTTTCCTTACCTCCCCCAACCCCATAGTTTATAACCAGCCACCCCTCACAACCCAGGCAGCAGCTCTTTCTGCCCATGGGTTCTGTCCCCGTGCTTTCATAAACCACCAATTTTGCACCAAAGATGTCTGTCTCAAGAATTCTTTCTTGGTCGTCGGCTCCGGGCTCCACCCCACTGAACCTCACGTATGTTCCTAAACCACATCACTTGCAAATCCAACCATTTATTTGTCTTTGTGTATATGGGGTGTGGTATGTATGTCAGTGTGTGTGTGCGTGTATGTCTGGGAAAATTCCTGTGTTTTCTATTTACAGAATACTCTTTCAAAATGTGGAGATTTTCCATACACCACGTCGTTCTGTAACACCAGCTGGGTGTCCTACAATTTAATTCCCTTTTGACATTATCTATGTGGACATAGCATCAGATCCACAAAACTGCCGCATCCCACTACAGTTGCCAGTCGAAAGTTCAGGCTGTCATCTGTGCTTCTGACCAACTAGCTATAAATTGGAGGTTCCCGTGATTCCCCCTCCCCCTCAGGTCCCATTTAATTTTCTAGGGCGACTCACAGAGACTCACAGAACTCGAGGAAATGGTTTACTTACTTGATTGCCAATATATGACAACTATCTACCCCAGGAATAGCCAGATGGAAGATGCCTTGGGCCCGGTTAGTGGTAAGGGGTGTGTACTTCCCTGCACTCTCCTGTTACCTGCCCTCCCAGCACCTGCACGTGGTCACCAACCTGGATGCTCCCCCAAACCCCTGGAGGCTTCATTATGTAGGCGTGATTGAATTCAATCTCTGGCCATTGAGGATTAATGCAGTCTCCAGCCCATTTCCCCTTCTAGTAGGTAGGAGTGGGGTGGGGCTGAAAGTTCCAACCCTCTAATCAGAAGGTTGGTTCCTCTAGCAACCAGTCCCATTCCCCATTATCTAGGGGCTTTCAAAAGATCATCTCATTAACACTCTTAGCACTTCAGGAATTCCCAGGGTTTTAGGAGCTCTGTGCCAGGATTGGATGAAAACCAGATATACATTTCTTATTATGAATCACAATATCACAGTAAGCATCTGTATGGCCAGTCAATATTAGGAAAGGGAAAAAAAACAAAAAACAAAAAACAAAAACCTACATTCACCAGCTCTGAAAGTGCACTGTGAATAGCATTCTGTTCAAGCCGCCTCAACCTAAATTATTTTGTACCTCTCTCAGCTTGCTTATGGTCTGACTTGAGTTTTAAGAAAGTATTCTTTCCTATTTTAGGCATCTTGCAAGTATGGTAATGTATGTCTTACATTCCTAGCAGAGTTATTTATTTTTCAAGTGATCTCCTCTGACCCAATATTAAAAACCTAGAAGTATGACTCCAGAAGACATGTTTGAGCAGAAAATATAGCAT
This sequence comes from Ailuropoda melanoleuca, assembly GCF_002007445.2. Classification (NCBI taxonomy): domain Eukaryota; kingdom Metazoa; phylum Chordata; class Mammalia; order Carnivora; family Ursidae; genus Ailuropoda; species Ailuropoda melanoleuca. The sequence continues at coordinate 3,719,669 of NC_048235.1, read as the reverse complement.
TATTTAATTTACATGATTTAGGCAAATTACTGACTAAGGCAATGAAAGAGATTATATGAAGAGTCATTTGCTCTCCAGAGACTGAAAAATCTTCCTTTCCTGCCAAAACATTGTTATGAGAATTTTGTTGAATGTCAGAAATAATTTGGACATTAGCCCATGAACTTTCCTTAACTCTATATACTAATATTCTAGGCTTTTAGTATCTAGTCAATAGAATTGTCTTTTATAGCTTAAAATGTCATTGCTGTTAAAAATCCTACAGCATTCAAACTTCCTCAACTGAAATTAAAAATCAAACTTATACTAACTACTCATCTTAGCTGTATTTATTACTAATTCTTTAATGTCAACAAAATGTTTAAAGTAGCTTAGTGAATGAAGAAGCTGAGAATGTACACTTAGGTTGAAACCTGGATGGCAATATCTCTTAAATTCATATTTTGTAGCAAATTTCTGTCTAAGCATGTGTTTAAAAGTACAAGATATTAAAAGCAAGAGGTTTTTTTTTTTTAAAGGTTAATCTATTAATATTGCATTTGAGGAGGAAAATATTACTTGTCTATCCTTTCTGTCAGTCATCATTTTTGGTTACAGGCAACATACTCAACTCTGGAGTTTTTTTTTTTTTTCTTAACTTTCTTTCTTTCTTTCTTTCTTTCTTTCTTTCTTTCTTTCTTTCTTTCTTTCTTTCTTTCAAGTAATCTCGACACCCAACGCGGGGCTCGAACTCATGACCCCAAGATCAAGAGTTGCGCATTCCACCGACTGAGTCGACCAGACACCCCTCAACTCCCGCATTTTTAAGGAAGATAAAAAGGGCAATGTTTTTTAATAAGATTATTGATAGGTTACACGAGTGCCAGGAAGGTTGAAGAATCCAGCAGAGGCACAAATGTCCCAAATCATGCCATAGAACTGCTCAGAAGTGTCACTGGTCCTCCCACTAAGCTTCAAACACCAGCCTTTTGGAACCACCACCATGACCGGCACAGAGGCTTCAGTAACCCGGGTGCTGCGGGATCCTGCTGGCTCTGGTGCTCCCTCTTGGAGCGGCCGGCCGCACTGCACCTGCTTGTGACTGGCCACTCCTCTTGTTCTGATCCAAAGTCCGGACTAGATGCATCTGAATGGTGTAGCTCAGGTCTACGCCCGCATCCTAGCTGCAGGGGAGGTAGGGAAGCAAGTGCGGATCGTTTTCTGTATCTGGAGAGGGCAAGATTTCCTCCTCCCACCAGGATTCATTAGAAAGGGAATTCTCCAAACCTAGGAGAAGGGCTCAAAATCTGGGTGGCCAAAAAGAAATGAAAAGTGGAACATTCTAATATGACTTCACCATCATCGGGGGATAAGTAAATCCTGCAAATCACAGAAGAAGGTGCAGACTCCACCTAAAAATGAGAAAATAAAGACACGGACAGAGCAAATCCTATATCCGACTGGACACTTTCCGTTGTAGGAAAAGCCGGTCTCCTACCTGTGACCTGCTAAGAAATTTTCACACTGACCATAAGTGGTGGACTGTGCTTATTATAACTTCCTATGTACCTGAAATCCCAAAGATTCCTTATTATTGGATTTATCTTGAATTATTTCAGGGCTGCAGGGATGATACTATTCTTGCGTCCTTCCTGACTATCTCATCTTAAAACTTAATGCTACATTTCTTTTTTGAAAGGGCTATGGCTGTACTGTTTAAATTTTACTTATGTTCTTCCTCTCATTTCTTCTTCCAGGAGCAAGGCTTTCTGTTTTATAAGTCTCATGTTTTCTTGGCCATTTTACATTGAAGGATAAGAAGAGAAAGGAAGAGATGTTGGCAGAAATTCTAAAGTCTTGTTTTTGGGGCAATTAAAAGTGATAATCTATTTATTAAATTTGAAAATATAGACAAGTGAAAGGAAGGAAAAATATGTCATGATTTTACTGTGACAGCAAGACCACTGTTAATATCTTGGAATATTAATATTCAGTCTCTATGTAAATGCAAACCTTTTTATGGTAACTGTCAAACTGCACACAAGCTCCTTCTCAGGTTTGACATAAGTAGGAATTTTCCAGTTATTTCCATAATCTTCATGAATGCTATTTTAATGGCTATTGTTAAAGAGAGAAACACATGTGACACTTGTTAAAATGGTAGGGCAGACTTTATTCAGGATTATTGTGATAGGTAGAGGGACTGCTGAAATGGGGTTTTGCAGTAGTGGGGAGAGATTGGGCTCCACGGTGACTACGAGCAGGAAACATGGGGATTGATGGCCAGGAGCAGAGTAGGGAGGTTGGTGGATGGAAATTACTGAGAACTTAGGGTTATTCCGGCTCAACCAGCCTGGTAGGGTTCTTGATGCAGACAGGCCAGGCGGTCAGACATCTCCCGGGGGTGGAGGGCATGTGGGAGGGGAGCAGGTCCTGAGCTTCTGGCTTCCGGCTAAACTGGCACAGCAGGATTCCTACTCACATTGGGCTTTTGAGGACATCTCAAGGAAGAAACCAGGTTGACAGAGTGCTCAAAGGAGCCCGACTAGAGCAGGTCAGGGAGAGTGTCTTTGTCCCTGAATACAGTTCCCTCGTGGGGCCACAGCCAAGTTTCATCATTACTGCTTGGTCATTTCTCCTCAGCATTCCACGATTACAGGAATGTTACTAGATGGATATTCATGCATGACATATTTTCACATTTAGTGTTGTTTTTCAGAAGTAGAATAGCTGCATCCAAGGGTGTGGTGATTTCAAGGAATTATTCACACCCCTTCCAGAAAGCTCCCGCCCCCTGAGGTCCTGCTTCCTTGCACAAACACTGGTTCTACCAGAGTCCCCGGGGTCGATAGCTTGAAGAATGGTGTTCTGTTATTTTGGACGTTTGCTGTTCTTTTATTCCTGGTGAGGCTGACGTGTCTCAATGTTTCTAATTCAGTTACACAGTGTGTAGAGTGTAAGGGTCTGGTGGGCAGAATGTGTGTCTTACCTATCCTTTTCCCTGCAGACTTTGGCTCAGTGCCCAGCAGCTGGGGACACTTGATTTTACTGCAGGGATGAATGACGTAAGTTTATTGTCTCCTTATGAATTTTCCCCACTCATCTATCGAGGGCTTTCAATAAATACTAATCTAATTGTAAAGATTAAGATTTTAAACCCTTCTGCTGGTTGCAAATACTTTGAGAGGAATGGAGATCCGTAAAGGAAATCTTTCTAATAACTCCACACTATCTTGCAGGCTGTCTCCATGGAAACTGAAGCCTTGAAGGAGCTAGTCAAGCACCTAGAAACAGAGTAGATAATAAGTATCATTTTCCTCACCCACGAACCTATCATCAGAAACTTTAAAGTTTCATAACATCGCTTTGATAGAAATTGTCTTGTAATAGAAGGGGTCTTAAAATTTTAGATTTTTAATTATGGATGCTGAACCCCAGTAAGCCAAAAGGGACCTCTAACTATTGGTTCACAGACCCCTTTGACACTCACCAGCAACCCAGCTCGTGGAGAACTAGAGAGAATCTCATCCCCTCAGGCTTTCCCAGCCAGCATGAAGGGCTCTCCTCAGGAAGTTAGTGGCACAGTGAAAAAAATTTACAACCTGTCAACAATCACTTTTTCCAGAAACTCTGGGATAATTAGAATGTCTGTGGAGAAGGTTTCTTTTCTTTTCAACCCTTCCACACGAAGAGGCGTTTGTCCGCTCACTTAGTTTTCAGGGACTACTAACTACTAACTACTAACCATCAAATTTCATTCGTTTTGCAAATGTTTTATGAAGACCCTTAAGGCTCCACTGGAATCTATACTAAGTAATTATCTCACTATCCAGCTAAAACCTGCAAACAGCCCCTTATTGTAGGGACCTCGATAAAGGTTTAGTTAGCAAAGGATAAGGGGGTTTGCCTGGGATTTGCTGGGCATGCTGGAGGCCCACGCGATGCTCAGAGAGCTCCAGCCCTGGGCCGTCCGGCACTGTCCACAAGCCAGTTGTAAACGGCAGGGTTCGACCTCACCTCCAGTTTACGCGCTCCTTTCCTGATCCAGCGGGCACGCATTTCTTAAGATGCCACTGGGACATGAACACCACTTTTAGCAGAATTGGAGGAGCTGTGGGTACAAAGGGTACGGCCCCAGAACACCGTGTTTCTGACGCATGCGCGAGCCTGGTGCAGCCGAACAGAGCTGCCCTAAGGCTTCAACCCAGGTTCTGTCCTGTTCTAGATTGCATCCCAAGCTGTCCAGCTGAGACACTTGATCTTCTCCTCAGCTACCTGACAAACATGTCAACTAGTCAGCTGCGAGGCTGGCCAGATAGTCTCGAGGGAGCATTCCTTGCTGGCTGCAGAGTGTGGTGGGGAGTAAGCTCGGACCAAGACCAAGGCCAACTGTTCCCAGCATGAAGTCCTCCGTTCTTTAACCATGGGACCTCAGGTACTTCACCTTCCTCTGAGACCGGTGTCCCATTTGGAAATGAGGTTAATTCGATATTCCTCAGTATTGGACTACAGGGAACATTCAATCACATAATGAATCGTCACATAGAATGTTGGGACAAGGTAGTGCTCAAAAAATAAAACTCTCCCTGGCTTTCCCTTCTCAAAGACTTACAGATCTTTAGGCGACTCCCCTGCCAGAAGAAAAGAGCTTTCATGGGGGGATTTCGGGCAACAAAGTTGGGTAATTTACTTGGGGAGACAAAATCTGGGCTCTTCAAATCCTGTCTTGCAGACAGCTGCTTGCTCACGTCGTCGGAAAGCAGCCATGGTAGCAAGCTCAACATGCAGATTTGAGACCCCAATTTGTCTTGTATTCCTGGACATAGAGCAGAGTCGGTACTAACTATATTATAATAATCACTGAACTATTTTAGCAGTTTTAAGAAATTCATTTTAAAAATCAGCTTGGCATTTCTTATTGGATTAGCATCGTTTTCCCCTGACGTGGCCTGCCAGGCACTGTGCTACTGTTCTGTGTATGACTTCTGTATGCAGAATGCCCGCTCACCACAATATAAATTCCTTTTATGACAGAGAAAATTGGGTTGTTAAGAAGAATTAGAATCTGGACATGCTTGTAAACACTTGGGGTTCACTCTTGCTTTCATAAACCTTGACTTCTCCATGCGAGTTTGTGTCTGGTTGAAGACGAACATCGAAGATACCGTGTTAGACCAGGTCTCGGGTTAAAACCATTGGGAGAATTTAATTCTCAAATAAAGCTTAAAGAAAACACTAAAGGAATAGCAGTTTTTTATTGTTTGTTTTGATTAGAAACAGCTCTCTGGGGAGCAGGTAGTTTTTCTTTGCTTCTCTTCCTTTTTTTTTGGTCATTTGTCATCTTGTATGCTTTCACTTTATCATGTTAAATATTTATTATTTAATACAGGAAAGTAATAATAGAAATGGTCTCCCTTTCCCAAGCCGTGTTCCCTCTCTGGGGTAATTACTTTGATGAGTGCTGGAGGGTACAATCTTCCCAGGGAGAGCTTTGCTGGCTGGAGAGAGAACCATCAAGACGGCTCCTGCTTTCTGGTTTTGTATTCCCAGCGCTCTTGTGGAAATAGTAGATTGTAGGCGAAGGCAAAATGAAATTTAAAATCACAAATCCTTTCATTAGGAGACGAGCTTATTTACAGACACAGGGAGGGGAGGGGGTATTTGTCAATTCCCATGGCAGTTCAATGTGGCGGTTTCTTACTTAACCAGCTGAATGTGAGCACAAGCCATGCAGAATTTTCAATACGGTAAAATGTGTATGTGACTCCCTAGGCTTGTCATTAGCCAGGCTCAAGCATGCAGGCGTGTACACGTCCACGATACGTGTGTTTAAGGGCATCGGCCATACTAAACCTACAAAGCCCTCAAGTGTGTGCTACATTTTCCGAACTCATAGAAGAGGAATGTTCTGAGGTTAACTGCCCTCCAGACTCAGGAGTGGAATAGAGATTTTAAAAATACCTTTATTGAGATCTCTTTTGCATATAAAAATTGCATAGATTTAATGTGTACAACTTGACACTTTGATAGATGTTTGCATTGTAAAATGATCACAGTGAGGCTGAATAACTTACCCATCACCTCTGTACAGTTAGTGTGTGTGTGTGTGTGCGCGCGCGTGTGTGCGTGTGTGTGTTGAGAAGATTTAATTTAAGATCTATCCCCTTAGTGAATTTCAAGTATAGTAATCCAGTATTGCTAAGCCAGTATTACTAAACAGTATTGCTAACCATCCAGTATTGCTAACCATCCAGTATTGCTAACCAGTGTTGCTAACCATTCAGTATTGCTAACCAGTATTGCTAACCAGTGTTGCTAACCATCCAGTATTGCTAACCAGTATTGCTAACCAGTGTTGCTAACCATCCAGTATTGCTAACCAGTATTGCTAACCATCCAGTGTTGCTAACCAGTGTTGCTAACCATCCAGTATTGCTAACCAGTATTGCTAACCATCCAGTATTGCTAACCAGTGTTGCTAACCATCCAGTATTGCTAACCATCGCCACCACACTGTAGGATCTCCACAGCTCACTCTGCTGCATTAGAAGCTTTGTGCCCAGCGATTTACATCTTCCCATTTCTCCTCCCCCTGGCCTCTGGCAATCACCGTTCTACTCTCTGCTTCTGAGTCTCTTTTAGATTCCACACCTAAGTGGAATCATGGCAGCATTCCTCTTTTTACATCTGGCTTATTTCGCTTAGCAGAGTGGGCTCCAGCGTCAGCTCTTCTTGCAAACAGTAGGATTTCCTTCTTTTTTAAGTCTGAATAATCCAGTGTGTGTGTGTGTATTTGGAATGGAATCCAGTTTTCTGTAAGTAAGTTTGGATTCTCCAATTTTGTTTCCTCACCTAGAAAACGGAGCTAAGAAGAGCAACTACTTTGTATGACCGCTGGGAGGGTTAGCAGCTGTCATGCCTGTGCCGTGGAAGAGTGAGACCCCCCCCTACAGGGGGTGCCCTGCCATCCTGAAACGTGTTTTATTTGTAAACACTTGCAGAGTACAACTTTAGCATAGTATTACTATATTAATTTTTTTAACTTTTTATTTATTTTTCAATTTTTATTTTTAAGTCATCTCTATACCCAGTACGGGGCTTGAACTCACGACCCCAAGATCAGGGTTATGTGCTCTACTGGCCGATCCAGCCAGGTGCCCCTCATTTTGATATTGTTATATATTTGTTTTTGCCTTAGGCAGCTGATGGCATATTTTGTCTTGACTAATTACAAAAGCCCGTTTTCGTGTAGCGTTCCGCAGCCCTCGCAGACAGGTGTAGTCACTGCCTTGCTCACCTGGTGAGCTCAGCATCGCCATGCTTTGGACCAGCCCCCGCCCCAGCTGAGTGAGAGACTTTCCCTCTCTACGGAGTACACAGGACACTAGGCAGGTGGGCTGTTTGTCTTCTACAGGAGACTCAGCTCCTGTGGTAGGAGCTAAAGGGTTACAGAGCTCCGAAGGCATCTTTACCCTGAAGCGCCATGGGAATAGCGCCACCTACAGTTAGGGGGCTTCCTGTGCAATATTTACGAGCAGGAGAGGGCTCCTGATCCAAGCTAGGGTCTAGAGTGCAGGAGATCATGCTGTGAAGTGCTGATTTGGGGGGCCTTGACCCAACTCCCTGTGGACTTAAATTCAAAAATGCTCTTTATTTATGACCTCACAATCAGCGTGCAGATGACCTTTGCAGACCCAGGGAACCAGCGCAGATCTTTCACGGCTCTGTCACTGCATATTCTAGTCGCCTGCTGAAGTGGCCAGCACTGATTTTTATATCTGGTAAGCTCCTACTTATCCCTCAGGATCTAGATTAAAAAAATCTTTTATCTGTAAAGTCTTTTCTGATTTTCCCTGCCAGAGTTACTCTTTCCTCTTCCTTTCCGTGGATGGAGAATGCCCTGATGGCTGGCGCGCTATCCCTTTGACAGAATGCTTCTGAGACCTTAATGTGCAGACGGGTCGTCCGGGGATCTTGTCAAAATGAATGTTCTGATTCAGCAGTTCTGAGAGGGGCCGAGAGTCCACAGTTGGTAGACAAGAGTCCACGGTGATGCCGACGTTGCTTGTTCGAGCGCCATACTTCAAGTAACACGGCTTTATTATCGATGAACCCCAGGGTTTGGCATGCAGCGTGTGCTCGAGCACGTCTTGCTGACTGTGGAATGAATGATACTTGTCCTTCACCTGCAGCTTTGTTAACCGGGAAACTCAATTGTTTGAGATCTATCCCCCTGTCTTGATAAGTGCATGGGATCCTGTTTCATGACTTGTTCTAATCAATTATATTTATCTGTTTGGAATGAGGCCCCTATATCTCTTTTTAAAAATCATAATAATAGCAAACATTTCCTAATGTTTCCATGCTACTTGCTAAGATCTCCTCTGGGCACTGTACATAGATGAACCCATTTCGTTTCATTCGTAATTACAGTTATTACTAAAGATAGGATGCACCCACACACAAATGAAGTGCATGAGATCCTGTGTTACTAAAGATAGGCCAACTCAAAGCCCACAGCGGCCCCTTGCGTGCTCACGTATCACCCTTCTCAGGGGTTCCCATGGGTGATGGCGCTCCTCCCAGTACTGACTCGGGGACCCAGTCTCATTCCGTCTTGGGCTTCCTTCAAAATGTGGCTTCCACATCACCGTCCCGGTCTGCCTCACAGGAATGGGGAAACAAGCCTGTGGGACTGCAGGCGTGCTACAGATCACTCCCGCTTTTTCCTTTGGCCTTGACACAAGCATACGGCCATCCTTCAGGAAGAGGGAGGCTGGGGAATGTGGTCTGGCTGGCTGCCCAGGAAAAAGGAATTTGGGGGAAATACGGTTTGAGTGTGACTTACCTGGATATCTGGACTTGTATATTCCTTTCCCACCGATGTCCAGAGACTGCAGGCTAAGGCCTGTGTGTGGTGAGGGGGACTGGGAACTCACCACCCGGTGGGTCAGGAGGGACAGGACTGGACGTATTTATGCGAGAAAATCCACCTAGCTAGGGAACTCTCAGCTTTCCTCCAGGCTGTGTGGGCAGGAGGGGAGGCAGCAAGGGTCTGTGGTGCCCAGGGCAGGTCTCGATTCTGCTGAGCAGGGCCCAGCAGAAATTTTAGGGGAACGTTTACAGTGAGAGGGAGCTGCTGTGTTTCGGGAGGCTTATCCCTTGGGACCTGGGGAAGGATGGGGGGCGCTGAGGGCTATGACCCATGGGCTGTGGTGCCGGTCACTTCTCTGCGCAACTGCCACTCAGCTCCTGCTGCCTGCGGGAGGTTTGCCTCCTGGGGAGGCCCGATGAGCCTGTCTGAGGTCCGAATCCGCTAGCCGCACATCTAGCTGTCTTCTGTGTGTGGACCCGCCTGCAGCCCACTCTTGCCACTGCCCTGCGGTCACTGTGGGCCATGCGTGGGTCATGCATGCGCGCTGCTGTGGGGCCACAGAGCCTCTGCGCTGCGAGTTCCTTGGCCTGCCGCGCCCCCTTTGCCAGGGCCCTTGCTCCCTGCCTCACCTCCACACAGTTTGCCTGGCTGATTCCAGGCGGCCCGCAGCAGCCACAGAGGCAGGGCCTGACCTGGGTGCAGAGCCAGTTTAGATCTCCCTTCTTATGTGGTTGACGTGGCTGGCTTAGATGTGGCTCTTCTGTGGACCCGGACTACGTCGGGCGAGATCTTCCTGGGACCTAAGCTTGCTGCCTAGGAGTTCTGCTTACTCGCTGTCTCCCTCCGCCTACTGGGATCAAGGCCCCTGGAGTCATGCTGGGCATAGAGCAAGGGGTGCAGACTGGCTTCAGCTGCACTTCATAAGCACCAAGGTTTTAGCCATCACTGCAGCCCTGGGGATGGGGTCTGAGGGCCCTGGAGAGCGGGTGCGGGGTTCCCCTGGGGACCTGGACCGAGCTCTGCTGGGCGAGGTGCCTGGAGCCGCAGGTGCCTTGTGGGCTGCCCCTCCCCCTGCAGGCTCAGCGGGGACTGGACCGAGTCATCCTGCGGGGCGAGAGGGGCGGGGTGTCCGGGGACAGATGAGCCTTGAGCTAGTGTGTCCCATGAAGACAATTCCCAAAACCACCATGACTTCTTCTTGAAATCAAACAGCTTTTCCTTAAGTAAAACTTGGTTCCTTGATGAGACTCGTTATGATATTAAAATATTAACTCAGTGTGAATCACAGCGTTAGAAATCGAGTGGATGCCAGAGGACCGTCACCAAAACATTTATGGGGGGAAAAAAACCCCACAGAATCGGAGCAGATTTTGTTTCATAGCCAGAAAAAAAAGAGATTTATAATTGATAAAATATCTTCTGCATTTCCAAGTTCCGGGAAAGAGCTCTAGCTCACCCTTTTTATCTCTGAGTAGCAGGAATTATTGGCTGAAGTACTGTCTTTCAAGGGCCATGATAACTGCTCCTGTTCAGTCTGTAATATGATTTCAGAAATTCAGAATCCAGGACTAAAACCTTTATTCCATAGTATTGGCAGGAGCTCTCGATAAGAAATCTTGCACCAGAACCCACTAAGCCATGAGCTAAATGCCAGTGAGGGGGTGGAATTGAGAACACAAGAGCGATAAGCCTTTACAAGGTGTTACTTCCACTCTCCCCCACCTCCCTCCCCACCCCCTGGCTGGCAAATGGGTGGTCCTGTACCTGTACCCGGTTCGGTCCATCACTTCTCCACAAGGCAACAGTAAGATGTGGCAGAGAGCAGGACTCGTGAGCCACACCACCAGGGTTCACATCCTGGCTCAGCCACTTATCTGCATAGGACTTGGCTGATGTATTTGAGCTTCTGTGCCTGAGTTTCCTAATCTATGAAATGAGGGTGATAATGTACTTACCTGAGGCAAATATTGGCATAGTGTTCCCCCAGTTACCCCTCTCCCTGGGCAGACAGCAAGACTACATTCCCAGCCTCCCTTTTAGCTAGATGTTGCCATGCACTTTGAGTAATAGCCAAAAACAAACAAACAGAAAACAAAAACAAAGAATAAAAAGGATACGCTCCATTCCCGTGGTCCCACATGCCGATTTCCTTGCTGTCCCCATAATGCAGGCAAGCGGTGACCTGGAAATCACATTTTGAAGAAGGCAGGGTCTAGAGATGGAAGGAGCCTGGGTCCCCGAGTCACTGCTTGGAGGAGAGCCCCCCACCCAGGGGAACCCCTGATAAGGGTTATACGTAGGCACACAGTCAATCGCTGTTGTGTTTAAGTCCTCCTGTCTTTATGGGTTTGTTACCGCATTATTTTGAGCAATACACTACCTCTAGGGGCTATTCTGTGGATGAAATGAGTTCATCTATGCTCAGTGCTTGCGGGAGAGCCTAGTAAATAGTATAGAAGGAAATGCTTGCTATTATTATTATTATTATTATTACTATTATTACTAGTTTTGTCATTAGAAAGAGATGTAGGATTTCTCAGTCCCAAGAGACGAATGCAGTTGATTAAACCAACTGTTAAGTGTGCCCTCATTTGCGTGTGTGTGTTTTAGATCTTGCTTCAAGCTTCCCACTAGGATTTATGTCTTTCCGGAGTCGGTTCCAAATAAGGAACATACAGCTGGGAGGATTAGCCGACAAATTCTGTCAGTGTATTGTTACTGTTGGCGTGGGAGCAGGACTAGTCTAATGGTTACAGTAAATGCAGACCCTGGGGACAGGTGGCCTGGCCTTCAGCTCAGGGGCCTCTTGCTGGCTGGGCAGGCTGGTACGTCACTGTCCCGTGACCCCCCTCTCTGCTTCCGGCCTCGGAAGATGACAGCAGTGTCTCCTTCTTTAGACAGACAGGTGAGAAGACATTGAATGAATACCTCCAAGCCCCCTGGAGCGAGGGCTGACCCCCAGCAAAGGCTGGCCACCACCTCAGCAGACATGGGATTCCCCTTTCCCTTTGTTTTGTCGCCCACTCTGCGTTCACTCTCCACCTCCCTCTATCCTTCCCTTCTGAATGCTCTTCCCCAATCTTGCTCTCACCCCAGCCTCAAACACCTTCACCACTCACTGCAACAGACCCTCGTCTTTCTGGGTATTTCCAGCTGTGGAAATAGATTTGAGACATTAAGGCCTTGACTTGACTCACTCAATCTTATAAATCAATGTTCAAGTCCTGACGTGTAGTGAAGCCTTAACATGGTTTTTCGCATCCCCACAGGTGTAAAAGTTTGAACATGGCAACGGGAAACATTAAAAAAAGATTGCCGAGAGCCGAAACTTCCTGTTCCCAGACACTCGCTTTGTTTCCCAGAAAGCCTCAACCAGACTTCCCATTTCATTTCATTTGTCCATATGTAAGCTGGCTAGCCAGCTCTGGGTGCCGGGGCTCAAGGCTGCTTTATTAGGGGTAGGTGCTTCTATGTTTAGTGCGCATGCATTCAACAGAATCGTGTCGAGGAAGGATTGTTTTATGTACAGCTTCATCTGCTAGCCTATTTTCATTGTACCTGGAGGATCGACTGGGCGGCATGACAGGGGATTAATGAAACCCTGGGGTCTGGAAAGGGACTTTCAAGTGTTCCAGACACGGCAGCTCTAGGACATTTCCAACCAGTGGGTTGTGAATACAAAATAATGTCAAGGCAATGCAAGACACAACTTCCATTTCTTGTGTTTTGCCCTTGTTTTGGGTTTCTCTGTCCGCTGTGGCATAAACGTGGGGCTGGTGTATATTTGTAAATACTGTACTTATAAGAAATCGCAGTGAACACTCCCGGATTCCCTGAGGTCGAGGTAGGTGATTTTGACACCACCCGTTGCATTAGAATTTCTGGCTGTCCCACCTCTTGGTGAGAGGTCTGTGCGGGCAGAGACTGCCTGCTGTCTGTCTGTGCTGCCCAGGCTGTACCCCAGTGCCGGGCATGGAGGGGGCCCCAGGAACATTATGAATGGATGACAAGTCAGGGAATAATGCAGGAACTGTCACTCAGCTGAGGCTCAGGGACCCAACGGAGCATCAGCCACAACGGAAACATGTGATAATAAGAAGCCATAAAATAAAACCGAGGATGCAAGTTTATTGGCGAAAGTCATAGCCAAAAAAAAGAATTGTGATTTCTTTTGTCTTTTCCTGATGTTTCTGATGCCTTTTGACATGGTGACAGCTTAAGAACCTGCAAGACTTTTCCTTTACTATATGAGTCTGTCTTAGGTTGTGCTTACAAATAATCGAAACTTAGAAATACTAAATTCTCTTAGTTAAACAAATGGTAACTATTTCTTATGAAACCATGCAATATAACAACAACCAATCAGTTGTAATTATCGTCTGATTAAGCTTTTTGTCAAATGAATAAGGCAAGCACACTCACTTCATGTGCTCAGTAAATCACCTTTTTGATTACTGAAATGGAAGCATATGGATTTCATTTCTTCTGTCCTTTTTTTTTTTCTTAAGAGGTGGGGGCAGAGGATGATGAGTGAGTTAAAAATCTAAGATGTTTCTATGTCCTAAACATTTAGAAAATTTGAATCAGAACTGATTCTTGTATTATGAGAATGCATGACGGTAGCTGCTCTCGTCTGCTGAATACATACTTCACATTATACCGACATGGTGCACTAGTATTGTGAATTGGACATTACCACCTTCATTTTACACATGAGATCACTGAGTTTTGATCCCCATCTGCCCAAGACCACACAGGAATGAAGAGGCAGAGCTGAAAGAGGGTATGACCCCGTTAGATTCTAAAACCCGTTTTCCTGACTTTGATGGATGGAAAGTACAAAATGTAGAGATGGGCCTTCTAACCGCCTTTTTTTTTTTTTTTTTGGCTCTTGAAAAATGATTTACCTAATTATCTTTCTCTGCACTCGTCATGCCAATTTACCCTGCTAGATCAGCCTGTGCAAAGCCTTCCGCTTGGCGTCATTCCCAACTCTTAAGAAACGGCTCAGAATTCTCCTGCTCCGTGAAGTGCTGTGATGGTTGACCGTCCCCAGGGCAGCAGCTCCTTCTTCCCAGGCAAACAGCCACACACAGTGTCGGCCACCCCCGTGGTCCCTGTGGCCATGCGCTCAGTTCTGGCCTGCTTGTGAGTCCCAGCTCTGCACCTTGACGGCCTCCAGCCTGAGGACCCGAAGGGAGGCAGGAGCCTGGGCCCTCCCCCACTGCGTGGAAGCCACGCCCCCTGCCCACTGCGCTGGGTCTTGAGTGGGCAGCGAAGCCCTTATTCTGTTGAGCTATCAGGGTTGCTTGTTAAAGCACTTAGCAATCTTGGTGATGAGGCTTAATTTTATGTCTTATCTGTTTCTTTCCTCTACACCCTCTAATTAGACATAATAGATTGCTGGCACATAGTGCAGGGTAACGTTTTTATTATGTATATTCACTTTTAAGATTATTGTGTGAGCATTTAAAAAATTTGGCAACTAATGAAAAGTAGGAAGAGGAGAAATGAGTACAATTACTCGTAATATGTTGGTACATTTCCTTTTCATGCTTTGTTGTTTCTCGAGAATTTTCTTTTTCTTTAACGTCGTTGGTATCTAACTGAAGACACGATTTTGCAACTTTACTTTTTGTTTTACCAAACGACATGATCCAGGTGTTTTCATGTCGTTAGACATTTTCTTCATCACAGCAACGGCACACCGTCCACCCTCTGGGTGTGTCACGATTTACTTACCCTTCCTGTGATATTGATGATTTAGTTTTTCTGCTTTCTTCACAATTAAAAAAAAAAACAGTGCAGTGACACTATCTTCATCTGAGAATGCTCTTTCTCTGAGGAAATCACTCCAAACTAACCAGATTACTTGTTCTCAGAGTCACACCTGTTTTTCTTTCCATTCTCCCACTGATGTGCTGGAGAGAGCTCCCTGTCAGGGCAGAGCACCAAGCAGGGGTTTCATGGTCACCTACTTCTCATGCACTGAGTCAATGCGAAGTCCCGCTGACGTCAGAGGTTCCTGACAATTTCCGTGGCTGTAGCACAGACCAAATTTTCTATTAATTAAACTATCTCTTCGCAAAATCCTAGGTCCTATCCAGGTAGAGGTAACTATGTGGGCAAAAGCCCAGATGTAGGCAAGTACAAAGTTCGTTGGGCCACTTAAGAAAACGACTTACTTGTCAAGTAGGTAATAGGTTAATCTGGCTCAGTGTTCCAAAGATAGGAAAAAATGGTAAAAATTCTCTTTATAACTCTTGCTCCTACTCACCCAGTTTATTTTCCAAGAGATAAGCAACAACTTAAGGTTCTTGTATATCTTTTCAGATAATTTATTTTGTACATATAGTGAAACACACACATCCTTTTTCTCTGCATTATCTTACACAAATGGTAGCATATCGTAAACATTGCTCTGAAACTTGCCTTTTTATACGCTGGTCTGTCTTGGCAGATGTTCTGAGTGCATACAGAGCTGCCTAGCTCTGCTCTGTAGTTTCATTGTAATCCGGTGTCTGGACAAACTGAAATTTAACTAATAATCCTCCATGATGATTCCCAACAGCCTTTGTTTCAAAGTGACAAATGGGCTGCAATAGCCATAGGGTAATTTTGTGCAATAGCTGTAGGGTAATTTTGTAGTTGGGCAAGTTTTTCTATACAGTAAATCTCCAGAGGCAGTGTGTATATCGTCCTGAGCTGTTGATGTAAAACCAACCATCTCAAAACTTGGTGACTAAAATAACAAGCATTTGGCATGTATTATTAATCGCGAGGCCTTGCCGCATGTATGGGCAAGGCTTTACTGAAATCACCTGGGCTTGGTCAGTACCTGCAGTCAGCTGATGGGTTGACTTGGGTCTGGCTAGCCTGGGATGTACCTAGGATGGTCTCGCTCACATCTCGGGAGCCTGGAGGGCTGTTGACCAGAGAGGCACTGGTCTACATACCTGTCATCCTCCCGCATGCTGGCTTGGGCTTACTCATATGGAGATGGCAAGGTTCTGAGAACAGAATCCTGAAAGTCCTCTTGGAGTCTGATCTCAAAACCTGCATGCCACTGCATTCTGTTAGCCAAAGACAATCACAAAACCAGCCCAAATCCATCACTTAATGGTAGTCATAGGAGTCATATGCTATACCTGCAATGTCACCTTTAAATCAGTCACGTGTTAACCTGGCGCAAGGTTCAGGGCATGGAGAAGGGCACAGAGAAGACTGAAGTGTTGGAGGCCATTTGTTTCAAGCTACCAAGGTGTGGAAGTACATTTAGAATTTTGACAGCCTTTGCAAAATAGCCATGAGAATTTATCAATTTACCCTACTGCCAGGAATGTGTGAGGGTCTCTTCCCCAGAGCTTTACCAACAGAGCATGTGAGCAAATCTTTGGATTTTTGCCAATTTGGGAATTGAGGATATACTCGACTTATTTTAAATTTCCGTTTCTACTATTTTCAACATAATTAATCTGTATTTCTTTTCTCTGAATTTTTTGCTCAGATTCATGTATTTAGGCATCTCTAATTGGCATAGAGTTTGGGGGCCAAGAGGAGGGAAGAAGTAGGAGATGGATGGGGGAAAAAAACACCAGAAAGATTGAGATCACAGGGTGAGCAACTGTAATTGCCATGTTAAGAAATCTGGACTGCTGCACAGCGAAGAAGAAACAGTGAGAGTTCTCGAGCCAGACGAGTGGTGACATCACACCTGAACCGTGTCCTAGGAGAACCTCTGTCCAGGGTGTGAAGGAGGTTGGGCAGTGGAAGGTACCCACGGGGACAATGGCCAGGATCCCAATGATGGGCGTGGCCAGAGGAGGGGGTGGGGAAACATTGTAGAGGTGAGTAAAGCAGAAGAACGGGAGGAGGGGCGCTGGTGCTGCCCGCACCGTGCAAGCTATCATGAGTGCGATGCGGTGGAACGGGAGCCTTGGTGGGGAGCCGGCTGAGCTCACGCTTGTCCATGTTGAACGAACTACTGGGACATCTCTAGGGAGATGTCTGTAAGTCCTTTAACGTTGGAGTCTGGTGCTCAGGAGCAAGTCAGGACTAGAAATAAACATGTGAGAGTCATCCATATAAAGTGAGAAAGTTATCCAGAGACCTGTCGGGGGAGTGAAGAGCTAAGGACAGAGCGTAAGGAAAGACATACTTTCCGGTGCTGGTGTAGGAAAGGAGACGGTGGACAGAGGCTGAGAACGAGCAGTCATGACGGCCCATTCAGCGATTCTCTGGACCACGAAGGTGCCTCGGTGCGTCCCACGTGTGGTCTAACTGCGTGGAATGCCGCGAAGTGAGCCGTGTCTGGACTCTGGGTTTTCATAGCGGTCTGGCTGCAGCCTCCCTGGTTGCTGCAGTCAGCCCCGATGGCTTATGACGTGTGTCAGCACTTTGTCCCGCTTGGACTCAATCTGACGACGAAGCGGCTCGTGGAGTTAAATGGCAGCCCGCGCAGCCCCACGGCTGCTGGGTTGATTGCCCTCCAGCCCCATATCGCAGGTGAATTTGTCTTTCTATTTGCTATTAAGTTGGGCTCCTAGGGAGCTCTGACAAAATGGTCTCCAAACTGAATTTGACACCAGCAGCTAGTCCAGATTGCGCATCTCCTCAGTAGGTAGGACGCTTTGCTCGATCTGATTTAGAACACCGAGTCCGCTACGCCATCCTTCCCGACCTCCTGGAAGATGCCATATCCCGTTTTGTTTTGTTTTTAATCAATAACAGTAGAGACCTAATCAATCGGGGGGTGCAAGCTGCTTTCTGCCTCTGAAGAATTCAGACGCACAGATAGGCTTTGATTTGGTCAACGGTTCTAAGGTGGTGAGGTAGCGATTAAATATTGGGTCTGCTCGGTGATTTTCCACATACCAAGAGGGAACAACTTGAGCAAATCAAAACTCAACTTCAAATCCACCTAAAATCTAATGCTTTTAAGGAGCAGGAAGGGGGGCAGAGTGGAAAACTTCTCAAGTATTGTCTGCTGTAAAAAATGGAAACTTTAAAAAATTCCCTGTATAAAGTTTATAGGGCAATTTAAATGTAAGAGTGAGCATGTGAAGAAAAAAACAAACTTCTGGATAATTCTTGGGCAACCTAGAAGTAAAAGTCAGCTATTTGGCACACTTTTCTCACTAACGGATACCAGTTGGACTTGAAAAGCAGATGGCTCACATGCGGGGTGTTTGCATTATACTTAATAAGCCCCACTTACTATGGTGACAATTTTATAGGGTGAGTCTGCTGAAAAGCCACAAGATCTTGGGAACTTACGAGCCCTCCCTACGCGGAAGAGGACAAAAATACCCAGCTGAGAATGGCAGGCTCAAATAGCAAGTTTCTAGGGAGTGACTCTGGGCTTCCAGAATCCTGAGTGAGGGTGGAATCCGCTCCCCCATGGCTGTCAAAGCTTGGTCCTGGGACACGCTGCAGGGGCCAGGAGGGACTTGTTAGAAATGCAAATTTTCGGGCTCCACCCCACTTGCTCCAGAATTAGAACCTTTGCCAGAGGGGTCCAGCTATCTGTGTTTTAAGGAGCCCTCCAGGGGATTGTGATGTCAATAAAATTTGATATCTACTGTTGATGGAGAAAAATACTTCCTTCTCTTGGAACAAACACCGTTTTTTTTAGGCTTCAGATATATTTCAGTGTTATAGAGAGCATGTGTGCTCTCAGGCCAAATCTATATTAATTAAACCTGACACGCTTCACTGCAGAGTTCTGTTTCAACAAAGCTGGGTTTTTTCCTTCCGACATTGTTCAGTCAGTGATGTTTCCAAATGAGAGAACGTATTCTTTGCAGGTAGAATAGTGTCAGCCGTGAAACGGCAGCATAAAAGTTTCAAAATGCAAAAATGCACTGGCTGGGTAGCCTTTCAAGTTCTTCTTTCTTTCCCCCCTTAGAGGTAGGTGGTAGATGGTAGAAGGTATTCACTCTTAACTACCCACCTAGTCGCAAACACAAGTGTTGGAACCCTACTCAGTGAGACTGGAAGGACATGGCCAGCCTTAATTTCTCTGCTGGAGTTGAAGGTCATCTCCCAGGGATCTGCAGAAGAGGGCGATTTGGTCACACGTCCCCCTAAAGCTCTTACCGGTGCCCAGCTGATGTGTATCTGCCACTTTTCAGGGGCTTGGCTTTTAAGTATTTTTCTGTAAATATGTGAAGTGGGATACATTTTCAAAGAAGACAACTTCATATGCATACTTATTGTGGTTTCTTATACCAAAAAAGTCATAGAATATATTGTGGGGATCCTCAAAAAAATCTCCTAGGTGGATTTTAGGTGGGCCTAAAATTCACTTAGCACTAGCATTGAAATATTTTTTTCTTCTTTTAGGAGTAGCAAATTTAATATGTAATCCATTATTCTGAGTCAAGAAATCCCATCGTACTCTGCACCACTTTCTTATGACTTATTTCTATGCTTCACGTTTATCCAGTTTTCAGATCCTGGGAGGTCACTTATTGGATGTATCCCTTTGTTTAAGGTTTAATAGGATTTCCCTAGTGGACTTTGCTTAGGCAAAATCTAAAGGGATTAAGCCCTGGGGAGGCTGTGGGTAGGTGTAATCAATAACCTTAATATCTGCCATGGGAAAAGTTCTGGAAGAATCCCCACGGTGCTGGAAAGGTGCCTACACATCCTTGCAGAGGCCACACTGGGATGGTGAAGACACTTAACCAGGCATCTCCAACAAAGACAGAGGCCGTTGGAACTTTCCACCTTCGGCACAGAGACACAAGTATTCCTGGTTATATACTGAAGTAACGTTCAAGTAGAACATAAATAAGGAAGAAAAGGGTATGTGAAACCTTCAGATGGTTTTTGCCCGTTGGTGATCTTGATGTGGTNATCTGCCATGGGAAAAGTTCTGGAAGAATCCCCACGGTGCTGGAAAGGTGCCTACACATCCTTGCAGAGGCCACACTGGGATGGTGAAGACACTTAACCAGGCATCTCCAACAAAGACAGAGGCCGTTGGAACTTTCCACCTTCGGCACAGAGACACAAGTATTCCTGGTTATATACTGAAGTAACGTTCAAGTAGAACATAAATAAGGAAGAAAAGGGTATGTGAAACCTTCAGATGGTTTTTGCCCGTTGGTGATCTTGATGTGGCTTTGGAATCTAGGTGAGGTTCAGTGGGATGGAGTCTGGAGCCGACAACCTAGAAAGAATTCTCGAGACGTCTTTGGTGCAAAATGGTGGTTTATGAAAGCACTGGACACAGGACCCGTGGGGCAGAGAAAGCTGCTGCCCCAGGTTGTGAGGGGTGGCTGATTACATACTATGGGGTTAGGGGAGCTAAGGAAACAGGGAGGTTGAGAGAGTCCTTTCATATGTTAAAGAGGACCTACAAGATACCTGAAGTCTTGCCATTGTCAGGTGAAGGTTGTTTTTCCCTCTAGTAAAGCAGTAACCTGGAGACAGCTGGGAACTTCCTGGAAGAATATCACACACGTCCTATCCAGGAGTTGGGGGGGAGGTTGCCGGGTGTCTGCTTATGCTTGGTCTTCAGCCAGCCTCCTGCTCCCTCATCAATCCAAAAGGTCTATTTATTTAAAACATTCAATATGGTCTGGCCAGAGATGGGAGGTACAAACTCTAAGAGCTAGAAGGAGCCTAGAAAAAGTGATAGGGTTTTTTTCCCATGACATTTGGAGAAGCAGAGGAGAAAGACCTTGCCCAGAATTGCTTACCTTTCAGCTAATTAACACCAGATCCCATCTTAGAATGCAAGTCTCCTGGGTCTCATTATATACAGTCTCCTTTCTTCAGCTAGTCTCTGACATGAGGTTTCTATTTTAGAATCTCAGGTCCCATCTTACCTTGAAATGATGGAACGTCGACAGAGACGTATATTCTCTGTGAACGTCACCGTCTGTCATGCAGCCAATCATTCACACCTTGCCTAATGACCCTGCCACTCGGGCGTGGCTTCGTTCTGTCTCAGTTCGGGCTGCTGTTAAAAAAAAAAAAAAAAAAGAAGGCACCTACTGGGTGGCTTATACAGCAAACACGTATTTTCATGGATCTGGAGGCTGGAGATACGAGGTCAGAGTGTCAGAATGGTCAGGCACGTCGTGAGGGCACTTTTCTGGCGTATGGACGGCCGCCTCCTTGTTGCACCCCTCCTGGTGGAGAGAGAACATCTGTTCCCTTAAGTGTGCTAGTCCGACTCATGGGGGCTCCACCCTTGGGCCCTAATTACCTCCCAGAGGTCCTACCTCCAAACCCCGCCACACTGGGGATTAGGGTTTCGACACAGGGATTTTGGGGGACACAATCATTCAGTCCATAGCATGTACTCAGTGATGTCTCTCATATTTGGAGCAGGACCAAGCAGATCTATGCAACTGTAGCATAGATCCTCTCATTATTTGAGATTCCTGCACAGGCCACTTATTTTATTTATTTATTTATTTTTTTGCCTTTGCAAGGTTTGAATTAGATTGGACTAGAAGAGCCAGGTTATGTATGGTAAGTGTCGGCAGAAGATTCGAGAGGATGCCAGTAGCTGATGGAAGAGAAGGAGAGCAGCAATGATGGTGGGCTTTCACTAGGTCCGTCCCCTGCTCTCCAGCCCCATCCTGCACAAGCTCAAGGGCTGACATACCTTTTTCCCATCCAAACAAAAGCAGAACAAGGGCCATTAGCCTCTGCATGGAAAAACCTCAGGCTCTTTAGGAGCCAGAAGTTGGAACATGCTTCAGATAATTTCAATTTAACAAATATTAAGCATTCAAACTATGCCTGGCACTGTGTGAAGCCCTGTGGGGGTTAGAAATAAATATGGCAATGTCTCTAGCCTCAAGGAGTTTACAGTAATGGGACTAAAAAGGGAACACATGGTACTGAAATACAAAGGAAGGAGAAGATAATTTACTTTACAGACGTTTTAAAAGCATCAAAACATCGAAGCGCAAAGAAAGTGAAAGTGCCTTTCAGAATCACACGACTCCAGTTCAGTGTCTGAATTTGCCGGTTACTATCTGTAAGAACTTGAGAGAGGTCCTTCAGGCCCCATGGAATGCCTGGGTGGCTCAGTGGGTTGAGCGTCTGACTCCTGGTCTGGCTCAGGTCTTGATCTCAGGGTCGTGAGATCGAGCCCTGTGTCAGGCTCTGTGCTCAGCAGGGAGTCTGCTTGACTGTCTCATCTCCCTCTGCCCCTTTTCCCCACCATGCTCTCTTTCTGAATAAATAAATAAACCTTAAAAAATAAAAACAAAAACATCTCAGCTCCCTTTTGCTCCCTATAAACGCTGCTATAGGGTTGTTGTACAGAAAAAATATCTCCCGTGTGGAGTGCGTGATACTGTAGCAGATGTTGAGAAGAGGGAGCCGTGAGACCTGGTGGATGTAGGGGTGAGGTCAATGAGAGATACACCATCAAAACTTACACGAGCAACTTGGCTGGAGCACTGAATGTGGTGGGTGAGGGTATTTCTGAAGCATCTGGAAAGCAGAAAAGTTGGAGCTTTAGATTGTGAGACAAAGGGACACTATAGAGAAGTCGGAGGGATGCCAGCTGAGGAGTGGACATTGCAAAGGGGGTGTGACTGGCACCCCATGGGCTCCACCCATGGCTCCTGTGGATTCCAGTGTTCAGATCCCACTTGGAGCACCTGCGAGCTTGAGAGAAGGACCTCACGGGGGCTTCAGGGCAGAGCCTTTCTCCAGCTGTGGGCAGAGATGGTCATAGACCATGTTGCTCCCAGGATGGTGACCAGTCTGACTGGTTGACCGAATGTCCCTGGCCTGGAAGATGTGGTGCTGTGAGCATCACCCCTTGTCATTAAATTTAATGCCTGTCATTTTTCCTCCATAGGACCTGCTGGGGGCTGGGGGTGGAGCGTGTGTGGGTGGAGTCACAGTGATGATGGGATGGAGGGGACTGTGTCTGATTGGAGCCCATGATTCATGCAGTTTTAGATGGAATGCACCTGATTGATGACTCCAGCACAGAGGTCAAGAGAGGGACGTGAAAGGCACATGAATGAGCATGGCAGAGAGCCCGAGCACAGGTCACCTGATTTCTGGGCGAAGCTGCCGCGTACGAATGCCTCTTACTAGTAGAAACTCAACACACACACGTGCATATTAACGTCCTTGGTCCATTTGATAACTCTGTATTCATTGTATAAGACCCAGTTAAAGTGCTGCTTCCTTTAAAACATTGTAATGACTTTCCCAGATGGAGTAAATTACTTGGTCCTATGTGCCCCTGTAGGACTTGGAATATACCCTGACGGTAAAGCTTAACTGCATGTTTTTCTTCCCAACTAGACTGAAAATTTGTTTCAGATGGATCCTGAATTCTTAACCTCTCATCTCCCTAGGACCTAGCCTGGGATAGATGCTAATTATGCAGATGTTTGTGAAATGGGGAATAAATGCATATAAATGAATGCATAGAAGACACATCAACGTGAAACTCTTAGGATCACAGAATAATCCTAATAACGTCTATAGAAACAGTTTCCCTACATAACAGGACATATATTAATCTAAACTCTATATCGTGGGGTTGAATTTTCACGTCGAATACCCCGCAATATTTATGGTGCTGAGAAAATTGTGATGTTTTTATTGTTCCAAGGTAATGTTCTATGCAGATTGAAGGGACTTTTTGACTTTGTAATATGTAATGCCAAAAAAATATGTCTGAACAGAGATGGAATAGAATAGGAATTTAGAATTAGTGAGATTTTTTTGGAAATAACTTTATGGCACACCAACCTTATTTACTATCAAATCAGGCCACCCTTGCCTTGGGGGCCGTAAAACACAAACCAGCAGCAAAGGTCGTGCAAATTCAGTCTGGAATATGGCCTTGTTAAGTTAGTTATGATTTTATGAGGTCGTGCAAATGTGACAGCAGGGAGGAATCTTGCCCACACTAAGGATCATGTTTTTGCTTTTAAAAAGATCATTGTTTCACATTTTCAAGTTTCCACAATTGGAAAGCATTTTAGAGTCAGAATCAGAAGAAATGCCCCGGCCTCCAGGCAGAGGAGCACATTCTGATGAAATTGTCACCGAGTCTGCATCTGGGAACTTAACCAAGTGTAAAAGGAATCTGCTCATCTGATTGCCACCTCAGTTGATTTATTCCCATTGGTTGCACCACATGCAACTGAATTTTAACTTAAATTAGGATTCTGGGTTGTTTCTTTAAATGACTCGAAAGCGATGTACTTTGATGCAGCCCTGAATGAGAAGTTAGTGTGCATTCAAAAGAGCAAAAATACAGACTTTTGGAATATAACAAGCAAACATTTCTTGGTGGAAGAGTGACTCACTTTAAAAATTTATTGTAAAGTGACAATCAAGTGATGTGCGGATCCTTTTCCCAAAAGTTAAGGCAGTCGCAATTTAATACGACTTTTTCATCTTGGACATATGTGGTAAGTTTTGTCTGTCACCCACGAGGCAATGCAAATTAAGGCATTCAGAAATGTCACATCTTTGAGTCTAGATAATAGAATGCGGAGCCAGGAGAGGCTGATGTAAGTATCTCAAGGGTAGTGGAGAACCGTCACTCAGTTAGCAAATGTGTCAAAAATTCCAGCTTGCTTTCAAAGGAGACCATTTCACATTGAGGGATAGGTAATCCGTGTATGGGGCGGATGCGCCAGGAGGAATTACGGCCCCCAGGTTACTTGGGTCCTAGCCCCTGGGCCCTGTGACTGTTACCTATATGGAAGAAGAGTCTTTGTGGGTATGATCGGATTGGAGGGCTCAAGGTGGGGAGCTGATCCTGGAGTGAGTGGGTGGCCACAAGTGTCATCACAGGATCCTTACAAGAGGGAGGGAGGGAAGATTTTAGGACGGAAGGGAAGAAGGCGCTAGCATGAAGGCTGCAGGGATTGGAGTGAAAGGGCACTGGCCCAGGATTGCAGAGATAGCAGTTGTAGGACCTGGAAAAGGAAGAATTGGATTCTCCCCGGGAGCCGCTCTGGGAGCGCAGTTTGTGGTAATGTGTTGCAGAGCAATGGGACTCTTATACACTGGGGGACAGAAATGCCTAAATTAAATGAACTGCACTAGCATAACCTATGCTAAACTAAGCATTTAGCTTATAAATGAAATATTAGCCGGAGCAGAAGTGCCAATGTGACATTTACTTGGTGTCCTGGATGACCCAGCTCATCCCTTAGACCTGACACAATTTCCTCCTTTTTTCCGTCGTTTTCTTGCTTGTTGGGGTTTGATTTGAACTTCTTTTTCGTTATTCTAGTGCTGGGTTCAGGGTGTGGAGCCCACCCACTGGCCCAGCCTGGTGCCCTGCTCCCCGGGGCTCCCAGGGAGGAGGGCCCCCCTCCATCAGTAGCTTCCCTGACTTTTGAGGGTCATGTGGTCTCCCCAAACCTCAGTTGCCTTGTAAGCAAGTTTATACTAAAAGACAGCAGGGGCTGAGTTAGGTACCCCTGTGAGGTGCTTACCAATTCCAGTAGCTGTCATTCCAAGACACAGTTAGGTTGGGATTATTTTCCTGAAAGTTTCATCCTTGTTTTTGGGGCTTTTTCATTATTTCACTATGACCAGACCAACCACAATGACTCCAGAATCATTATTACCAACATTTGCCTTTTGATAAAGGACCTTTTCAATTTATGAAAGAGGCTCAGTGACCCTGAGGACCTTGGGACACACCAGTCAACCAGTCTCCTACAGGGCACGATAGTGAAAGCATCTCTGTCGCTTTCACAGTTGTTGAAAGCATCTCTCCCCTCATCTAATTCGATTATTTTATGTTGCCTTAATTTGATTCCCTGTTAGTTCTTCTTGCAGGAAACACTAGCTTCCTTTCCTGGTTCCCTTAAATGGTATTATGTTAGGAAATGATGATTGAGGAGTGCCCAGGTATGGGAATGAGGTGCGGGTTTTATGGTCAATAGGAACTCACAAAGTAAGACTGTGTCAGAATCTAGCCAGAAAGACAGAAACCACTGTCCTCGAAACAGGGGAAATTAAATATAAGGGACCTGTTTACAGATGATGAAATGCTGAGAAATCAAATGGGCCATGAGGTGACTTAGAGATTAGCAAGAGAAGGAAGAGCTGGGGCTGGAGGGACCCACGGAGGAGGTGTTGGCCCCATGGCCCACGGTGGGACTTGGGGTGGAGGCTGGGACCTGGCGGGCCTGTCCCAGGCTCAGTGGGGGCCGAGCCACAGAAAAAATGCTGTTGCTGAGTGGAGTTCAGAGCAGGTGTTTCTGCCAGCAAGCCCAGCCAGAGCCTGCTGAGGGGGTAACGAGGGAGATGTGGCCTGTGGGGTCCAGAGGAGGGAGAGGACCAGGACCCGGCATGGGGCAAACATTCAGACACATGACTGAGTCACCCTCATTCAGAGGTCATGGTTTCTAATCTCTCAGTGACATGTGACAGTTTTGGGGTGTCAGCAAGGGTGACTGCTCCCCACTTCTTAGAAGAATTTTTATAGAGCGTAAAACTGGGACTTGAGGAGTCTGGCCCTATTTGAAATCCTAAGTGTGACTTTTCAGGTCTGGCCACAGGCAGTACAGAGGTTCACCTGGCAGGCCTCAGGGAGGGCCACCCTTGTGGCCAGGCCAGATGCATGGCCTATGCACTGAAGTCTGCAGGGCAGCGGCCGGCAGGGACTTAGCTCTCCTGTGTGTCTGCGCTCAGCTCAGGTGCCCTCATGGCTGGGTCTCTTTATCCAAGGCCTCGGATCTTCCCCAGGCTCTGGCTCATCGATGGAGGAAAGCTCGCTGATGCCTTGCCCACTCTGACCCTGTTCTCCGTCCTTTTCCTCTCCAAGCCCTCTGTCTGACCCCAGGGTCCTGAAACCTCCAGACCTGTTGGGTGGGGCTCCATCAGCCGTGAGACCACCACCACGTCTGCAAGGAGCCCCTACCCCTCCACCAGTTCACCATTCCACAGGGGAGGTGGAAGTGGGGGGGACGGCGCTCTGTCCAGGGTCAACCTCTTGTTGGTTCCATCCCCATACGTGATTATAGACCCAAGGTCGCTCATTGTTGTCCGAGTTTTGCCCCTGTCTCAAGGCTGATGCTATTTCCTAGATCTTAGAAGTCTGGGGATGTTTAAAATGATGAATAAATTAGATAATGATCATTTTCTTTTGAGTCAGATTTGCATAACTTAGCTTCACTATTTTTTCAAGATTATGTGCCATCTCAGAGCATCAAAGTTACTCACAGTGCAATAAAAGCCAAGAGAATGGCACTCACAAGGTATTTCAAGTCCTCAGGGATTCGCTCGTCTGAATCAGGTATGACTTGGCTTTATAACATGACGATGTATGATCCATTCATTTGGTAATTCAGGCTCCCTTCCTCTCCTCTCCTCCCCTCCCCTCTTTCCTCTTTCAGTGATTTCTAGGATGCACGTCTCCAGGTTTCCAGGACATGGTTAGCTCACTCAACATTTGGGTTTCAAAGATCACTTGTTGGCCTAAAGAAGGTGTGCCCTGGAAATGCAGCCACAAGGTCATGGGGGGTTTGACAAAGTCTTTCTTTTCCTATTCTATTCTGCTTAATTAGATTTCTTTAAAAAAAATTTTTTTTTAAAGATTTTATTTTTTTATTTGACAGAGATAGAGACAGCCAGCGAGAGAGGGAACACAAGAAGGGGGAGTGGGAGAGGAAGAAGCAGGCTCATAGCGGAGGAGCCTGCGGTGGGGCTTGATCCCATAATGCCAGGATCACGCCCTGAGCCGAAGGCAGACGCTTAACCGCTGTGCCACCCAGGCGCCCCTAGATTTCTAAGAAGAAACGGAGTCTCTGCAGATGTACTGTGGAGCAGACGAGTGCTTGAGGAGAATTGATAACTGGCTCTTCTAGACTGTGCTGTTTCTGGGGTCTTCGTTGTGAAGTTTTGTTGGTTACTTCCTTACCAGCAGAGTTTATAAGCTCTGCAGTCAGGAAACAGTTTCTGTTTCCTTAACTAATTTCCACTGAAGCTATGTTGCCACCGGAGTCTCAGTAATTTCCTTTAGTCCATTCATTCACTCACACACTCATTCATTCTGCCCATTTTTATGAAGGGCCCATGAAATCTCAGAATCTACTCCATGCTGGGAAAGCCGTCTTCAGCTATAATCAAGCCTAAGGGCAGGACGCCTGGGTGGCTCAGTTGGTTAAGCGTCTGACTCTTGATTTTGGCTCAGGTCATGATCTCAAGGTCAAGGGATCAAGCCTGGGCAGGCTAGGTGCTCAGCGGGAGTTGGCTTGAGATTCTCTTGCTCCCTCTGCCCCTCCCCCCATTCGCTTGCATGCTTTCTCTCTCTCTAAATAAATAAAATCTTTCAAAAAAATAATCAAACCTAAGGGCTCTGGTGTAGTGTGCATCTATAATCATAATTTTTCTTTTCAAGAATGGGTCTCTTGGTTACATCAACTACGCATAAACATTAAGTAGCAGGGGAGACTACCCTAGTGCAAGTGTTAAAAGAAGTCTTCATGGTGGTTTATCGGGTCACTTTATTGTGGATGCATCTTGTGGACGATGATCAGTTTAAACCAAGCCCTGATCTGGGAAATTATTTTTCAGTTCCCCGCTTGTAACAGAACTTCCAAGTTAGGCAGCTCGCCTCAGCCCTGGCAGCTTCTCGGGTCCTTCTGGTGAGGGGCAGTCAGAGGGATGGCTGCCTGGGGCTCCTGTTTGAAAAGATACTGTTTTGTTCATTCAAAGTTCAATCACCTGAATGGGCTGGAAGAACGGAGGTGTATTTCCTTCCGGGACACCAGGCAAGGAAGCGTGCAAGCCCCACCCTCCAGCCACACCTGACTTCCACCCTCCCCGAGGGCTGCTTTGTACACTTAGGAGATACTTCTTTTTGATGATCATTAAAAAAACTAACAAACAAAAAAAGCTCAAATAAATAGACTTTGCTCTAAACCCTGGCACCTTTTTGATAATGGCTTGACTGCGTCTCCCAGCTTCTGCAGATTCTCCAAATAACTTTTTTTTTAAAGATTTTATTTATTTGTGAGAGACAGAGGCAGAGGGAGAGGGAGAAGCAGATTCCCGCTGAGCAAGAAGCCTGACGTGGGACTCGATCCTAGGACCCTGGGATCATGACGTGAGCGGAAGGCAGACACTTCACTGACTGAGTCCCCAAGTACCCTCTCCAAATAACTTTCTAAGGGTTGTGGCATTACCCTTTTTAAGAACCTTTTGCCAGGGGGTTTAACAAGAATAAAAAAGAGACAGTCATCTGTGACGTGGGGCGTGAAGCCGAGTGAACATCTTATGGTGGTATTTTGGATTCCAGCTCAATTCATCACCCATTTAGAGTGCCAGAGAGTGATTTAAAGAAGAAAAGGTTTTGTTCTCATGGAGTTCACAGTCTGACAGAGAGACGTATAGGTGGACGGATACACACAATGCAGAAAGCGCCTTGATCAATAACCCTCGGGTAGGGGGAGCGATGATAACTACCCGTGTCTGCAGTGGGCAGGATATCGGAGGATTGCCTGTCAGAGCTGGGTTGTGAAAGATGTTGGTTTTCAGTAGGCAAGGAGCACATCCTGCCAGACACCCTCTTTCTTGATTTTTTCGCCTCTTGCTCTTTGCCTGGCTAACTTCTTTCCATCTGTCAGGTCTCTGTGGGAGTCTTCTCTGCCAGGTTGTCTGACCCCTCACCTGAATTAGCCCCTGCCACCCCCACTACTGCCTCCCCAGCAGGTGTGGTCTCCCTCCCAGCCCATATCACGACACAGAGCGAACCCTTTAGGGGGTGGTTTTTGAGTGTCTCCCTCACTAGACAGTAAGCTTCTTGAAAGAGAAATCATGTCTGCCTTCGCTGTACCATGAGGAATCTAGAGGAGCTCCTGGCAAGAAATAGGTGCTCAGTAAATATTTATTGAAGGGTTGGATGTGTGCAGTTTGTATTGTGGGAATACGGAAAAGTTAGAACTTTGCTTTTACCTCTTCAGTTGAGATAGATGGCTTGTCTGTTACAGATGACCATGATTGATGACGTATTTCATAAGATACACAAAAATACATCCTTGTAACTTTACACACGGTACTGGTGGGGCTGTATACCAACAGCCTACGGGTGTTGGAGATGGTAATATTTTTCTTGAAC
>NC_048235.1:3688512-3689470 GCF_002007445.2 Ailuropoda melanoleuca | reverse complement strand
GAAGGCAGACACTTCACTGACTGAGTCCCCAAGTACCCTCTCCAAATAACTTTCTAAGGGTTGTGGCATTACCCTTTTTAAGAACCTTTTGCCAGGGGGTTTAACAAGAATAAAAAAGAGACAGTCATCTGTGACGTGGGGCGTGAAGCCGAGTGAACATCTTATGGTGGTATTTTGGATTCCAGCTCAATTCATCACCCATTTAGAGTGCCAGAGAGTGATTTAAAGAAGAAAAGGTTTTGTTCTCATGGAGTTCACAGTCTGACAGAGAGACGTATAGGTGGACGGATACACACAATGCAGAAAGCGCCTTGATCAATAACCCTCGGGTAGGGGGAGCGATGATAACTACCCGTGTCTGCAGTGGGCAGGATATCGGAGGATTGCCTGTCAGAGCTGGGTTGTGAAAGATGTTGGTTTTCAGTAGGCAAGGAGCACATCCTGCCAGACACCCTCTTTCTTGATTTTTTTGCCTCTTGCTCTTTGCCTGGCTAACTTCTTTCCATCTGTCAGGTCTCTGTGGGAGTCTTCTCTGCCAGGTTGTCTGACCCCTCACCTGAATTAGCCCCTGCCACCCCCACTACTGCCTCCCCAGCAGGTGTGGTCTCCCTCCCAGCCCATATCACGACACAGAGCGAACCCTTTAGGGGGTGGTTTTTGAGTGTCTCCCTCACTAGACAGTAAGCTTCTTGAAAGAGAAATCATGTCTGCCTTCGCTGTACCATGAGGAATCTAGAGGAGCTCCTGGCAAGAAATAGGTGCTCAGTAAATATTTATTGAAGGGTTGGATGTGTGCAGTTTGTATTGTGGGAATACGGAAAAGTTAGAACTTTGCTTTTACCTCTTCAGTTGAGATAGATGGCTTGTCTGTTACAGATGACCATGATTGATGACGTATTTCATAAGATACACAAAAATACATCCTTGTAACTTTACACACGGTACTGGTGGGGCTGTA